>NW_027411644.1:21997072-22180191 GCF_047663935.1 Musca autumnalis | reverse complement strand
ATCCACGTTTTGTAGCCCTAAAAATTCTTAAAAAATATTCTTTAATAATCCACGCTTGTTGGTTCAGAGAATCCACAAATAAAATTCTTTAACAATCCGCCCTTTTGTATTACTGAGAATCCTTTAAAAATCCACGTTTTGTGGTTCTAAAAAATCCTTAAAAATATTCTTTAAAAATCCACATTTTGTGGTTCTGAAAAATCCTTAAAAATATTCTTTAAAAATCCACGTTTTGTGGTTCTGAAAATCCTTAAAAATATTCTTTAAAAACCCACGCTTGGTGGTCCGGAAATTCCATAGAAATATTTTTTAAAAAGCCTCGCTTGTTGGTATTGAATATCCTTGAAAAATAGTCTTTAAAAACCCAGGTTTGGTGTTCCGGAAAATCCCTAGAAATATTCTTTAAAAATCCACGCTTGTTAGTATTGAAAATCCTTGAAAAGTATTCTTTAAAAGTCTTGGTTTGGTGGTCTTAAAAATCTTTAAAAAATGTTCTTTAAAAATCCACACTTGTCTGTACTGAAATCCTTGAAGATATTTTTAAAAATCCACGTTTTGTGGTCCTGAAAATCCTTAAAAAAATTCTTTAAAAAACAACGTTTGGTGGTCCGGAAAAATCCATAGAAATATTCTTTAAAAATCCACGCTTGTTGGTATTGAAAATCCTTGAAAATATTCTTTAAAAATCCACGCATGTTGGTATTGAAAATCCTTGAAAAATATTCTTTAAAAATCCACGCTTGTTGGTATTGAAAGTCCTTGAAAATATTCTTTAAAAATCCACGCTTGTTGGTATTGAAAATCCTTGAAAAATATTCTTTAAAAATCCACGCTTGTTGGTATTGAAAGTCCTTGAAAAATATTCTTTAAAAATCCACGCTTGTTGGTATTGAAAATCCTTGAAAAATATTCTTTCAAAATCCACGCTTGTTGGTATTGAAAATCCTTGAAAAATATTCTTTAAAAATCCACGCTTGTTGGTATTGAAAATCCTTGAAAAATATTCTTTAAAAATCCACGCTTGATGGTATTGAAAATCCTTGAAAAATATTCTTTAAAAATCCACGCTTGTTGGTATTGAAAGTCCTTGAAAAATATTCTTTAAAAATCCACGCTTGTTGGTATTGAAAATCCTTGAAAAATATTCTTTAAAAATCCACGCTTGTTGGTATTGAAAATCCTTGAAAAATATTCTTTAAAACTCCACGCTTGTTGGTATTGAAAATCCTTGAAAAATATTCTTTAAAAATCCACGCTTGATGGTATTGAAAATCCTTGAAAAATATTCTTTAAAACTCCACGCTTGTTGGTATTGAAAATCCTTGAAAAATATTCTTTAAAAATCCACGCTTGATGGTATTGAAAATCCTTGAAAAATATTCTTTAAAAATCCACGCTTGTTGGTATTGAAAATCCTTGAAAAATATTCTTTAAAAATCCACGCTTGATGGTATTGAAAATCCTTGAAAAATATTCTTTAAAAATCCACGTTTGTTGGTATTGAAAATCCTTGAAAAATATTCTTTAAAAATCCACGCTTGTTGGTATTGAAAGTCCTTGAAAAATATTCTTTAAAAATCCACGCTTGTTGGTATTGAAAGTCCTTGAAAAATATACTTTAAAAATCCACGCTTGGTGGTTCAGAGAATTCTTAAAAAATATTCATTAAAAGTCCACGTTTTGGTCCTTAAAATCCTTAAAAAACATTCATTAAAAATCCACGTTTTGTAGCCCTAAAAATTCTTAAAAAAATATTCTTTAATAATCCACGCTTGTTGGTTCAGAGAATCCACAAATAAAATTTCTTTAACAATCCGCCCTTTTGTATTACTGAGAATCCTTTAAAAATCCACGTTTTGTGGTTCTAAAAAATCCTTAAAAATATTCTTTAAAAATCCACATTTTGTGGTTCTGAAAAATCCTTAAAAATATTCTTTAAAAATCCACGTTTTGTGGTTCTGAAAAATCCTTAAAAATATTCTTTAAAAACCCACGCTTGGTGGTCCGGAAATTCCATAGAAATATTTTTTAAAAAGCCTCGCTTGTTGGTATTGAATATCCTTGAAAAATAGTCTTTAAAAACCCAGGTTTGGTGTTCCGGAAAATCCCTAGAAATATTCTTTAAAAATCCACGCTTGTTAGTATTGAAAATCCTTGAAAAGTATTCTTTAAAAGTCTTGGTTTGGTGGTCTTAAAAATCTTTAAAAAATGTTCTTTAAAAATCCACACTTGTCTGTACTGAAAATCCTTGAAGATATTTTTTAAAAATCCACGTTTTGTGGTCCTGAAAATCCTTAAAAAAATTCTTTAAAAAACAACGTTTGGTGGTCCGGAAAATCCATAGAAATATTCTTTAAAAATCCACGCTTGTTGGTATTGAAAATCCTTGAAAATATTCTTTAAAAATCCACGCATGTTGGTATTGAAAATCCTTGAAAAATATTCTTTAAAAATCCACGCTTGTTGGTATTGAAAGTCCTTGAAAATATTCTTTAAAAATCCACGCTTGTTGGTATTGAAAATCCTTGAAAAATATTCTTTAAAAATCCACGCTTGTTGGTATTGAAAGTCCTTGAAAAATATTCTTTAAAAATCCACGCTTGTTGGTATTGAAAATCCTTGAAAAATATTCTTTCAAAATCCACGCTTGTTGGTATTGAAAATCCTTGAAAAATATTCTTTAAAAATCCACGCTTGTTGGTATTGAAAATCCTTGAAAAATATTCTTTAAAAATCCACGCTTGATGGTATTGAAAATCCTTGAAAAATATTCTTTAAAAATCCACGCTTGTTGGTATTGAAAGTCCTTGAAAAATATTCTTTAAAAATCCACGCTTGTTGGTATTGAAAATCCTTGAAAAATATTCTTTAAAAATCCACGCTTGTTGGTATTGAAAATCCTTGAAAAATATTCTTTAAAACTCCACGCTTGTTGGTATTGAAAATCCTTGAAAAATATTCTTTAAAAATCCACGCTTGATGGTATTGAAAATCCTTGAAAAATATTCTTTAAAACTCCACGCTTGTTGGTATTGAAAATCCTTGAAAAATATTCTTTAAAAATCCACGCTTGATGGTATTGAAAATCCTTGAAAAATATTCTTTAAAAATCCACGCTTGTTGGTATTGAAAATCCTTGAAAAATATTCTTTAAAAATCCACGCTTGATGGTATTGAAAATCCTTGAAAAATATTCTTTAAAAATCCACGTTTGTTGGTATTGAAAATCCTTGAAAAATATTCTTTAAAAATCCACGCTTGTTGGTATTGAAAGTCCTTGAAAAATATTCTTTAAAAATCCACGCTTGTTGGTATTGAAAGTCCTTGAAAAATATTCTTTAAAAATCCACGCTTGTTGGTATTGAAAGTCCTTGAAAAATATTCTTTAAAAATCCACGCTTGTTGGTATTGAAAGTCCTTAAAAAATATTCTTTAAAAATCCACGCTTGTTGGTATTGAAAGTCCTTGAAAAATATTCTTTAAAAATCCACGCTTGTTGGTATTGAAAGTCCTTGAAAAATATTCTTTAAAAATCCACGCTTGATGGTATTGAAAATCCTTGAAAAAATATTCTTTAAAAATCCACGATTGTTGGTATTAAAAATCCTTGAAAAATATTCTTTAAAAATCCACGCTTGTTGGTATTGAAAATCCTTGAAAAATATTCTTTAAAAATCCACGCTTGTTGGTATTGAAAATCCTTGAAAAATATTCTTTGAAAATTCACGTTTGATAACCCTGAAAATTCTTCAAAAATAGTCTTTAAAAATCCAGGTTTGATGGTTCTGAAAATCCTTAACAGAAATTGTTTAAAAATTCACGATTTGTGGTCCTGAAAATCTTTACAAATTCTTTAAAAACTCACGTTTTGTGGTCCTGCATATCCTTAAATAATATTCTTTAAAAATCTACGACTAGTAATCCAGAAAATCCTTAAAAATCTTCTTTAAAAATCCACGTTTTGTGGTCCTGAAAATCCTTAAAAAATATTCTTTAGAACTCCACGTTTTGTGGTCCTGAAAATCCTTAAAAAATGTTCTTTAAATATCCACGTTTGGTTTTCCGGAAAATCCTTAAAAATCTTCTTTAAAAATCCACGCTTGTAGGTATTGAAAGTCCTTGAAAAATATTCTTTAAAAATCCACGCTTGTAGGTATTGAAAGTCCTTGAAAAATATTCTTTAAAAATCCACGCTTGTAGGTATTGAAAGTCCTTGAAAAATATTCTTTAAAAATCCACGCTTGTAGGTATTGAAAGTCCTTGAAAAATATTCTTTAAAAATCCACGCTTGTAGGTATTGAAAGTCCTTGAAAAATATTCTTTAAAAATCCACGCTTGTAGGTATTGAAAGTCCTTGAAAAATATTCTTTAAAAATCCACGCTTGTAGGTATTGAAAGTCCTTGAAAAATATTCTTTAAAAATCCACGCTTGTAGGTATTGAAAGTCCTTGAAAAATATTCTTTAAAAATCCACGCTTGTAGGTATTGAAAGTCCTTGAAAAATATTCTTTAAAAATCCACGCTTGTTGGTATTGAAAATCCTTGAAAAATATTCTTTAAAAATCCACGCTTGTTGGTATTGAAAATCCTTGAAAAATATTCTTTAAAAATCCACGCTTGTTGGTATTGAAAATCCTTGAAAAATATTCTTTAAAAATCCACGCTTGTTGGTATTGAAAATCCTTGAAAAATATTCTTTAAAAATCCACGCTTGTTGGTATTGAAAATCCTTGAAAAATATTCTTTAAAAATCCACGCTTGTTGGTATTGAAAGTCCTTGAAAAATATTCTTTAAAAATCCACGCTTGTTGGTATTGAAAATTCTTGAAAAATATTCTTTAAAAATCCACGCTTGTTGGAATTGAAAGTCTTTGAAAAATATTCTTTAAAAATCCACGCTTGTTGGTATTGAAAATCCTTGAAAAATATTCTTTAAAAATCCACGCTTGATGGTATTGAAAATCCTTGAAAAATATTCTTTAAAAATCCACATTCGGTGATCCAGACAATCGTTAAAAATTTTTCTTTAAAAATTAACATTTGGTGATCCAGACAATCTTTGAAAAATATTCTTTAAAAATCCAAATTTTGTTGGCCTTGAAAGTCCTGAAAAATATCCTTAAAAAATTTGCGCTTGATGGTCTTGAATATCCTTTAAAATATTCTTTAAAAGTTCACGTTTGATGGTCCTGAAAATCCTTAACAAAAATTCTTTAAACATTCACGATTTGTGATCCTGAAAATCCTTAACACAAATTCTTTAAAAACTCACGTTTTGTGGTCCTGCAAATCTTTAAATAATATTCTTTAAAAATCCACGTTTAGTGATCCGGAAAATCCTTAAAAATCTTCTTTAAATAAACCACATTTGTCTGTACTGAAACTCCTTGAAATATATTCTTTAAAAATCCACGGTTTGTGGTCCTAAAAATCCTTAAAAAATATTCTATAAAAATCCACGTTTGGTGGTCCGGAAAGTCCTTAAAAATCTTCTTTAGAAATCCACGTTTGGAAGTTCTAAGAATCCTTGAAATATATTCCTTAAAAATCCATGTTTTGTGGTCTTGAAAAATTCTTAAAACATTCTTTAAAAACACGTCCACGTCTTGTGGTCCTAAAAATCCCTAAAAACATTCTTCAAAAGTCCACGTTTGGAGGTACTGCGAATCCTTGAAATATACTCCTTAAAAATCCATGTTTTGTGGTCTTGAAAATCCTTAAAAATATTCTTTCAAAATCCACGATTTTTTTTACTGAAAGTCCTTGAAATTCGCGCATGTTAGTATTGAAAATCCTTTCAAAATATTCTTTAAAAATTTGTGATCCAGACAATCGTTAAACAATTTCCTTTAAAAATTAATATTTGGTGATCCAGACAATCTTTGAAAAATATTCTTTAAAAATCCAAATTTGGTGACCTTGAAAATCCTAAAAAATATCCTTAAAAAATCCGCGCTTGATTGTCTTGAAAATCCTTAAAAATTCACACTTTGTGGTCTTGTAAATCCTTAAAAAATGTCTTTAAAAATCCAATTTTGACGGTCTTGAAACATATTCTTTAAAATTATACGTTTAGTGGCTTTAAAATCCTTGAAAATATTCATAGAACTATACATTTAGTGGTTTTAAAATCCTTGAACATATTCTTAAAATCATACGTTTAGTGGTCTTAAAATCCTTGAAAAATATTTTTTCAAAATCCAAGCTTTGTGGTCCTGGAAGTCTTTAAAAATATTCTTTTTTGACGTTTTGTGGTCCTGAAATCCTTAAAAAACAGGCTTAAAAATCCAAGTTTTGTGGTCCTGAAAATCTTTAGAAAAATATTTGTTCAAAGTCTCCGTTTTGTGATCCTGAAAATCGATACAAAATATTCTTCAAAAATGCACGTTTGGTGGTGCTTAAAATACATAGAAACATTCGTCCTGAAAATCCTTAAAAATATTCTTTAAAAATTCAGGTTTTGTGGCCCTGAAAATCCTTTACAAATATATTCTTTAAAAATTTAGTTTTGTAGGTCCTGAAAATCCTTGAGACATGTTTGTTAAATATCCACGTTTAGTGATCTTGAAAACCTTTAAACATATTTTTGAAAAATCCACGTTCGTTCGTCCTGAACAGCCTTATTCAAATGCAAAAAAATATGTTTAAAAATTCGTTAAAATGTTTAAAAATATATTTAAAAATTATTAAAAAAAATTTTAAAAATTCTTAAAAATATTTTTTTAAAATACTTAAAAAATGCTTAAAAATATTTTTGAAAATATTCCTTAAAAATCCACGCTATGTGATCCACACTATCATTAAAAATATTCTTTAAAAAGCTACGCTTGGTTGTCCAGACTAATCCTTAACCATATTCTTTAAAATCCAAGTTTGGTTGTCCAGACCAATCCTTCAAGACTTATTTAAAAAATGTTTTATGTGTTTTTTTGTTTATTGTTCATGAATTTTTATTATATTTTTCCTTTACCAAAAGAAAATAGCAACTATTTGTATTCACGTACATACGTACAATATCCCATAAATAGATATTACTGCAGTGTTTCAGAGGTCTTTATGTTTCATCACATAAAAGGATGTTGTATTTTTTCATAGTTCTCTTTGTGATCAACAACAAAACCCAGCCAAAGTTTGAATTTGTTTTCCACCAAATTCCCAGCTTCCTTTGATCCCTTCCCCTTCCGCGATTGGCGCTAAATCCTCGTACATATATCCTTTGAAATGTGATTCTTTATATTCTCCAGCATCTTTTCGTTTTTTTTATGTGTCATCATATCACGACATTAAGTGTCATGTGAGTACCTAGTCGTTTATTCATTCATTCAGAGTTGGTTGGTTCGTTTTTCGCGCTCTCTTTATTGTCCTTCTAGTATGTGTCCTTTATAAATGGTTTCAATATTTTTCACGACAGCAATATCATCAATTGATAGCACAAGTGAAGAATGTTTGTTCTAAACAGCAGCGAATCGTTTTTTCTTTATTAGTTTTTTGGTTGTTTTTTTTTTTTTTTTTTTTTTTTTTGTTAAATATACAGAGCAAA
The DNA here is from genome assembly GCF_047663935.1 of Musca autumnalis. Classification (NCBI taxonomy): domain Eukaryota; kingdom Metazoa; phylum Arthropoda; class Insecta; order Diptera; family Muscidae; genus Musca; species Musca autumnalis. The sequence goes on along the minus strand of NW_027411644.1, from coordinate 22,172,651 downwards.
AGAATGAACTGAAAGTAAGCACTCTCTCTCATTCTCATTCCATGCAAAAACAAGAAAAAACGAAAATGAATGACAGCATACCCATGCAGCAGTCATTGGAACGAGTAGAAAAATTTGGGTCAACTGCATTAATGGGACTGAAGCAATTTATTTTCTTACAGTTGAAAGATTTCATTCATTTTAAAAATTTTCGGAATTTTTCTCTTGTTTTTTATTCTTTAAATCAAATTTCTTGATTATGTTTTGGATTATTTTTGGGTCAAGGAGATATTCGAGCGCTATAAACATATTATGGATGGTGTAGGGCAATAAAAGAAGATTTAAAAGCTTGTTATGTCAAGCAAAGTCCTACCGAAGGGGATCCGTCTATAGTTTATTGTTTTGCATTATTACCTAGAATAATTTTTCTTTATATATTAAGAGTATATTAAATACAAAATATTTAAATATTAACGTACATGGATATGTATTTTGTATCTATATGCCGTTGCTATCGCATCCATCAAATATACTCTTATATTTGTGTATATACATAAACATCCATTCTTGTAATGGATAATTAAACACACACTGACATGCCAATAAAATTGGTCGCCCCACTCTGTCGCTTTTTTTAAGTATCCCATCAATCAGTGGTGATTAAATGTTGTCGATTTTAATTAACGCTTAAAAAACATTACCATAAAAATCCACTCTCTCCCTCGGACGTCTTCTGTTCTCTCTCATTGTTGATGCCGCAGCAATTGCTTTCGTTGTATTTTGCTGCTATCCAGGGTAAAATTAAAACACATGTCCCATTGAATAAAGCTAATACATGCACGTACACATACATATGTATATTGTTCGTACCATCGGCTGTTTACAACTGTGGAATTGGCCAACTGTAACACAGCCATGTTATGTCCAACTATGTTTTTATGCAACAACAACAGTTCTTCGTTGTATCTTTATTTATAGCTACAACAAAATTTATATGTCCGCCAAGGTGAGAGACAGTTTTGTGGTAAATTTAACATAACATCCTTCATTTGATGGTGATGCAAGGTGATAGGGATGCCAGTGTTGAGATTTTCGACAGAAAAAAAAAATTGGGAGAAAAAGTGAAATTTTGCAATTGAAAAAGGTCTTCAAGAGCTCTTTCTTTTTTAAAAGTTTGTCATAGCTTGAATTTTTCAGAATGTTTTAAAGTATTGTTTTGGCCATTAAACGTGGACTTTTTAAAAATAGTTTTTGGGAATTTGCTGTTGGACCAATGTAGAATATGAAGAATATTTTATATTAATATTTAATATTAAAGAATATTTTAGAAAGAATTGTCAGAACCAATAGACGTGGATTTTTGGAGAGTATCTTTTGAGGATAACCGGAGCAACCAAATGTGGTTATCTTTAGGAAACTGTTTGAAGATGATCTGAGCTACAAAATGTGGATTCTTAACGAAAATTTTGGAGGAATTTTCAGATCCGCAAAAAGTAGATTTTTTAAAAACATTTTTAATGAATTATTAAAAATATTTTATTCAACAATCCACGTCGTTTTTAAAAAAATATTTTCAAAGTATATTTTCTAAAGACGTAAATTTTATAAATATTTTTTTCAAGAACCTAAATTTATTTTTCTAGGTTGTAGTTATTTTTTAAATATTTTTCAAGGTCGTAGAATTTTAAAAATCATTTTAAGAGCGTAAATAATTTTTTCAGGACATGGATATTTTTAAAAATATGTTTTAAAGGACATGGAATTCGTGGACATCTTTCTAAGTTCGTTTTTTAAAATAATTTTCAGGGAATTTAATATTTTTGAAAAAAAATACTGACCTCTATTTTATAAAAAGCCTGGATTTTTAAATTATTTAAAGAACGCAGATTTTTAAAGTCTACGGATTTTTCTAAAAATATTTTTCACAGGCGTGAATTTTTTTAAAAATACTTTTCACAGACGTATATTTATTTAAAAAATATTTTTCAAAGTAGTGGATATGTCTAAATCTATTTTCCATACACGTGGATATGTTTAAAAATATTTTCAAAGTCGTGCATTTATTTAAAAATATTTTTCAAAGACGCGGATTTATTTAAAAATATTTTTCAAATACCTGCCTATATTTAAAAATAATTTTCAAAGACGTGGATATATTTAAAAATGTTTTTCAAAAACATTGAATATATTAAAAAATATTTTTCAAAGATTTATTTAAAATATTTTTTTTAAAAACGTGGATTTGTTTAAAAATATTTCTCAAAGATTTATTTAAAAATATTTTTCAAAGACGTGAATATATTTAAAAATATTTTTCAAAGACGATGATTTATTAAAAATATTTTTCAACGACGTGGATTAATTTAAAAATATTTTTCATAGGCGTAGATATATTTAAAAATGTTTTTCAAAGACGTGGATTTATTTAAAAATATCTTTCAAAGACTTGGATTTATTCAAAAATATTTTTCAAAGGCGTTGATATATTTAAAAATATTTTTCAAAGACGTGGATTTATTTAAAAAATATTTTTCAAAGACGTGGATTTATTTAAAAATATTTTTCAAAGACGTAGATTTATTTAAAAATATTTTTTCAAAGACGTGGATTTATTTAAAAATATTTTTCAAAAATTTATTTAAAAATATTTTTCAAGAACGTGGATTTATTTAAAAATATTTTTCAAAGATTTATTTAAAAATATTTTTCAAAGATTTATTTAAAAATATTTTTCAAAGACGTGGATGGATTTTTTTAAAAATATTTTTCAAAGTCGCGGATTTATTTAAAAATATTTCTTAAAAATGTATTTAAAAATATTTTTCAGATTTATTTAAAAATATTTTTCAAAGATTTATTTAAAAATATTTTTCAAAGACGTGGATGGATTTATTTTAAAATTTTTTTCAAAGTCGCGGATTTATTTAAAAATATTTTTCATAGACGTGGATATATTTAAAAATGTTTTTCAAAGACGTGGATTTATTTAAAAATATTTTTCAAAGACGTGGATTTTTTTAAAAATATTTTTCAAAGACGATTTATTTAAAAATATTTTTCAAAAATTTGGATTTATTTAAAAATATTTTTCAAAGACGATTTATTTAAAAATATTTTTCAAAGATTTATTTAAAAATATTTTCCAAAAATGTAGATTTATTTAAAAAAACATATTTTTCAAAGACGTGCATTTATTTAAAAATATTTTTCAATGTGCATATTTTGTCAAAGACGTGGATTTTTTTAAAATTTTAAAGGACAATTTTTAAAATATTTTGTCAAGATGTTTTTTTCAAAATACTGTTCTAATAGCGTGAAATTTCCAAAAAAAAACATTTTTCAAGTACCAGGATTTTTTTTTTAAATTTTTTTAAAGGAACCTATTATCTCAAAATAATTTTTCAAGGTACTTAATTTAAAAAAATAATTTTTCAAGGACTTTCTCCAAAGACTTGTATTATTTAAAAAAAAATCAAGGACCTTAATTTTTTTAAAAAGTATTTTTTCAAGGACACATTTTTCGAAGACGTGGTTTTTTGAAAAATTGTGTCAAGGACAACAAATTCACGTCCTTAAGTTAACAAAAGAGAAGTAACTTTTCTAAAATCCTTAAGAGTATATGGTTTAAAAACAGCAAAGACGTGGATTTTTAAAGAAGTATTTTTTCAAGGACGTGACACTTTTAAAGAAGTATTTTTTCAAGGACGTGACACTTTTAAAGAAGTATTTTTTCAAGGACGTGACACTTTTAATGAAGTATTTTTTCAAGGACGTGACACTTTTAAAGAAGTATTTTTTCAAGGACGTGACACTTTTAAAGAAGTATTTTTTCAAGGACGTGACACTTTTAAAAAATACTTTGTCAAGAAGAAGTTGGAATTTTTTTTTTAATTTTAATTTTTTACATTTTTTAAGTACAGTTTTTTTAAAATATTTTTTTAGGAGTTTTTCAAAATATGTTTCTAAAAGCGTGAAATTTTCAACGAAAACCAATTTTCAAGGACCTGAATTTTTTTTAAATTTTTTAAGGATCTTAATATTTCAAAACATTTGTTAACCGATTTAAAAAAAATAATAACTTGTTCGAAAGATATAATTCACCCCTTCAAAAGGAAGAGGGATCAATAGAAATCCGATGTGAAAAAAGAAGATATGTCCATTTAAATTTGAAAATGTAAGAAACCCAGATTTTCACTACTTTTACCGTTATAAAAAATAAAACGAAGTGACCCAAACGAACTAAAGGCATTGTCGTTGCCCATGGATCCCAGCACGATATAATTTTGCATCAGAACGCTTGAATATTTTTCTGGTCAACTTTTATAGCACAGTGCAATTTATCGACATTTTTAGAAAAGGCCAAAACTGCGTTGCATTGCTTTCGCGATGTATTAGAGAGTTTTTAATTACTGTCTTGGCTAGAATTTTTGTCCTTGTGTTCGATCGAAAATCTCAATGGTTTGACTGCCAACATGTCCAAAAAACGTGGATAAAAAAATTAAAATCCAAGTTTTGAGGCTCGATTTTCACCGTAGACCTATGGTCTAGTGGACGTTTTTGCTCAGTTAAATCCCAGGAATAAGAAACGCGAAGGGCCCATTAAGGTTTTTTTTCCTTCATACAAATCGCCCCGGCCTAATGTAAATATTTAAATATTCTTCAAGGACGTAAAATGTTTTTAAAAAAATATTTTTAGAATTCGCATTTGTTAAAAAATAGTTTTTCAAGGTCCTGTAAGTTTCATTAAAATATGTTTTCAAAGACATATTTATTCAAAGACGTGTTTTATAATATTTCAAACGTGATTTTTTTAAAAAAATGTTGTTTCCACAACTTCCAGTCTTTTAACAGCATTTAAGAGCGACCATTTTTTAAATATATTTTTCAAAGACGTAGAGTTTTTTTTACAAAACAGTTTTCAAGGACTTATATTTAAAAAAAATTGGATTTTTTTTAAGGACATTTTTTAAAGACTTGAATTTTTGTTAAATATTTTTCAAGGACGGCTAATTTTTAAAAATATTTTTCAAGGACGATGTTTTGAATTTTTTAAGGACTTGGATATATTTAAACCTATATTTTCAAAGAATTCTCGATTTTAAAAATGTAAAGGCTAAAATGTAAGTAAATATTGAAATTTGTTTAAGGGCCTGTTTCACTACGTTGAAAGAAAATGATTACGAACGAAAACACCTAACCTTAGGTTTTCATGGCAATACTGTTTGCTTTAAAACAACTACAAAATTTAAAAATCATACATAATATGCTGTTTATATTAGAGCTTTTTGAATGGTTAACCTTCTTTATAAGGATTTGTTTGAAATATAAGCAATGGAATTGACATTTAAAACCCAGTCGGTTTGTTAAATCCGGTTATATATAAACGGGGTATAAGTTTAGTTGTTTTTCTTTCGTTTTCAGTTTCGTTCGACATAGTGAAACAGGCTGTTAAATATGTATGTTTTGAAGGTCATGGATTTTTGTTTATTTTTGACATCTATTGCTATATTTCTCTCACACGTTAATCAAATTCGAATATGAACTATGCCACACCGCTTCTTCGGGTACCTCCCAAACAAATATTTTCACATTTTTGCCAATAGTGCATTTTAAGGATATGTTTCAGATAGTTTTGAAAGTTTCGCGCCTTACATCAATACTGTATATTTTTTCCGGGGGTAAGTCCATACTGTAAAAACCTACTGCCACCATTTGGTGAGTTACATAAATCGTGGAAGAAGTCTCCGTTTTGTTTCAAACAAACACACGGTGCGCCTTAACTAAATTTAAATGAAAGGTGCTTACACCAGGGAAGTTTTTGCGGTTTCTGAAACTACAATGTTCATAGATGAAAAAAATCGCAGCAGGAATTTTCAAAAAAATCGCCGTCAAAGTTCCAATTTTTAGGGCTTTGTTAGGTGTTCACGATTTTGCTTGGAAACCGCAAACCGTATCGAAATGGGATTAAAGAAAATGTTGTAGCAGTAAAAATGCTCTATAAGATCTCTGAACATTGTAGTTTCATTTAAATTTAGTTAAGGCGCACCGTGAACAGATAATGATTACATTCCTTATCAGCATTTCGCTTATCACCAATCTTGGGGCTTTTTCAACAATAACTGAGTGTGTTGTCTACAATGGCCACTATAACTGCCATTACAGCATCAGAATCGCTCATGTAGTTGTTATTGTCGTCTGTTGTTGCAAAAGATATTACCACAGAGAGTTAAGGTAAATTATATTGCATAAAATGTATAAACAACAGCAGATGGAAAAAACGCTGTAACCACGTTAATAGTAAAGTTATAAGGAGAGCAAAGACAACAACAGCAGCAAAAGTGTCATGTGTGCGTTGGTTTGGTCATAAAATAGGTCATTACACAATAAAAACAATATATGTTCTGATTAATTTTCTGGAAACCTGAGGGTGTGGGAATGGTTACATACAACATCCTCTCATATTAAGGGAAATGAAATAATTGTTCCTAGCAGAGACAAAGCCACGATGAGTGCAAAAAGTGTAATCTTGGTCCTGTTAAGCTAAGGCCTTAAAATTTAAGCGGAATTTGAAAAGTTAAAACCGTAATAGGGGTTTTGTCGATTGCAAGTTGTATTCATTTTCAGTATTACACAGTGTAATACAATAATCGTAGTGAAAAATTGTATGTAGAATCGATAATTTTTACGAGGATGTTTTCTAAAAAAATTAAGGTAACTTCACTTATTGCACCAAAGGTAGTTAGTTCAATTGTAATTGTAATTTTTCTTACAGACATATGTTTGGAAATCGGTCTTTATATTTCAAAATTACACCTTCAATATTTTCACTTTTGTTAAACACAAGTGAAAGGTTTCCTACTTTTGTTTCCTCCCATCTATTATGGGTGTGTGTGCGCAGTTGTGTGCTTTAGCCTCATTTAGTTTTCATTTTGTTTCACATATAACAGAAAAAAACAATTTTTATACATTTTTTATTGTATATTGAATAATGCATACAAAACTACTTTTGAGGTTAATATTACTTCGAAAACATTTGATATGCGGTTCATTGCGGCTTTGTGCATTTAGTTTTTTGCTTCAGTTCGTAAAATGTCGATGCTGTTACGTTTCTGTTCTTGTTTTCTCTCCACTGATATTTGCTGATGTTTTTCCTTTGCAGGTTTATTAAAAATTGAATACGTAAAAGCTTAACAGAAAATCAATTTAAGCCAGAGAGTTTTTGTTTTTTGGACAGCGGATAGCTGTTCGTTTGTAATACCTTTCAAATAGGCATGATGTTTTTGTGTTGTGTCTTTGTAAAAAAACAAATGTTTATAAATTTCTTATAAGCTACCTGAGTGTTTGTAGCAGTTTTCTCGCATGCTATTTAAATGTTGGTAGGGAGATTTTGGCAGCTGAAAAAAGAGGGGATAGTTTAAAATTGTATCACAAAAACAAACTTAGATTGGCTACTGGCGATTTTAAGAGGCTGATTAGAGTTCAGTAATGTTGAAAACTTCTTTGAAATATACGTAGTGCTGGTATCCCTCCCCTTTTACATTTACCGGTTTTTTTAGCATGGCATCATTTTAAGACGCTCCTCATTTAGACTTCTCCAAACTCGAATGCCCTGTCGGGAGCTATAATATTGGCATTCCCCTTTTACAATTATCGCCCGTAGTATGGTGGCTGTGAGTGTCATTATTTACTGTCTCGATATGACCTAGCAAACACAATCACTGTAATTCCATACCTTCACCTATGTATGTATATACCGCTATATGGTTGGTTCAGTCCGCCATTCATTCACCGGTGTTTAATTGTTATGTTCATTAGTTTTCATTTAGATGTTCCACTGTTCTTTCTGATTACTTTATTCGTCCTTACGAATCCCCTCTGTTTTTTAGGTCGTGCTCACACTTTATTGTTCGGATTTTGTTGTAAAATTGATGCTAAGACTTTTTCTTTGTTGTTCCCATTTGAAAAGAATATAAAAAACCCTCCAACAAAACAATAACAAGAACGCGAATGAGAACAGAAAAAAACTCCCCTTATACACAATACAATACCAGAGTATAGCATCAAGAGGATTTGCATCAATTTCCGTTACGAGTGAGGAACTCATCCGTTCAAAATATTTCCGTTTATTTGTTTGTCCAGTTAGTTGATGATGTTGTTGCTGTTTTAGGTGCTGGCGCTTTTTGCGGCAATGGCGAGCGGCTTAAGACATATTGTATGCCCAAAGAGAAGAGAGTGAGTGCTATATTTTGCTGTATCGCATAGACGTTTTTTAACTGTAATGGTCAGATTCCTGTTTGTTTGGCCTAAAAACAAGAAGTTTAATAAACTCTCGTTTTATAGACAGCAATCATTTGAGCTGTTTTTTTTTCTTTCATTTTGGTTTAGGTAGCGGCCTTTTGTTGTCCTGGCGGAAAATGAAAATTTAATATTTTAAGCTCTAAAAATGTGCATTTATGTATTTAGGGGATCAAGGCATAACAAGGTGAGTTTTAGGGAATTGCTTTGTGGGTAAGGGCATGGTTGGAAACTGAACTTCCTTTAAGTGTTTGGGAATTTGCGTATAAAAAGAACAAAAATTACCATAGAGTCGTTTCCCTTTTTACCTTCTTTGCTATGCTTTAGACAATAAGGATTTCACACTTGAAATAATATGCATTCATTCCTTAACCAAGTAACTTGGGTATTACTTTAACTCTGAAAAAAAAAAAAACGTTAACCCGTGTTATTGGTTGTTTTTCTTTCTTTCTGTGTAAAGGCTATAGGCACGGTATGGTATAATGTTACCTGAAATGACAGGTATTTGTTTAGCCAATGACATGCTGGAAATGTCATGGATTGAATTTTAAGGAGGATAGTTATGATAAATTTTGGAAAAACAAATATTATAAACCCATTTTAATAAATATCAATTTTTATATGGCGAAAATAAAAATGTTGTTTTTTAATTTAATTTATTTTTTCTAATATGACAGAATTTCCATAGAATGTTAATAATTGTTCCCTGAGGCGTATGATTGTTATTATAAGTACTTCTTGGGGGGTGCGTATGATTGTTGTTTTTTTAAAGAGGAAAACGTATCAAAAAAACAAAGCAAAATATGTCATTCATATGAAATATAAAATATAAAATATAAAATATAAAATATAAAATATAAAATATAAAATATAAAATATAAAATATAAAATATAAAATATAAAATATAAAATATAAAATATAAAATATAAAATATAAAATATAAAATATAAAATATAAAATATAAAATATAAAATATAAAATATAAAATATAAAATATAAAATATAAAATATAAAATATAAAATATAAAATATAAAATATAAAATATAAAATATAAAATATAAAATATAAAATATAAAATATAAAATATAAAATATAAAATATAAAATATAAAATATAAAATATAAAATATAAAATATAAAATATAAAATATAAAATATAAAATATAAAATATAAAATATAAAATATAAAATATAAAATATAAAATATAAAATATAAAATATAAAATATAAAATATAAAATATAAAATATAAAATATAAAATATAAAATATAAAATATAAAATATAAAATATAAAATATAAAATATAAAATATAAAATATAAAATATAAAATATAAAATATAAAATATAAAATATAAAATATAAAATATAAAATATAAAATATAAAATATAAAATATAAAATATAAAATATAAAATATAAAATATAAAATATAAAATATAAAATATAAAATATAAAATATAAAATATAAAATATAAAATATAAAATATAAAATATAAAATATAAAATATAAAATATAAAATATAAAATATAAAATATAAAATATAAAATATAAAATATAAAATATAAAATATAAAATATAAAATATAAAATATAAAATATAAAATATAAAATATAAAATATAAAATATAAAATATAAAATATAAAATATAAAATATAAAATATAAAATATAAAATATAAAATATAAAATATAAAATATAAAATATAAAATATAAAATATAAAATATAAAATATAAAATATAAAATATAAAATATAAAATATAAAATATAAAATATAAAATATAAAATATAAAATATAAAATATAAAATATAAAATATAAAATATAAAATATAAAATATAAAATATAAAATATAAAATATAAAATATAAAATATAAAATATAAAATATAAAATATAAAATATAAAATATAAAATATAAAATATAAAATATAAAATATAAAATATAAAATATAAAATATAAAATATAAAATATAAAATATAAAATATAAAATATAAAATATAAAATATAAAATATAAAATATAAAATATAAAATATAAAATATAAAATATAAAATATAAAATATAAAATATAAAATATAAAATATAAAATATAAAATATAAAATATAAAATATAAAATATAAAATATAAAATATAAAATATAAAATATAAAATATAAAATATAAAATATAAAATATAAAATATAAAATATAAAATATAAAATATAAAATATAAAATATAAAATATAAAATATAAAATATAAAATATAAAATATAAAATATAAAATATAAAATATAAAATATAAAATATAAAATATAAAATATAAAATATAAAATATAAAATATAAAATATAAAATATAAAATATAAAATATAAAATATAAAATATAAAATATAAAATATAAAATATAAAATATAAAATATAAAATATAAAATATAAAATATAAAATATAAAATATAAAATATAAAATATAAAATATAAAATATAAAATATAAAATATAAAATATAAAATATAAAATATAAAATATAAAATATAAAATATAAAATATAAAATATAAAATATAAAATATAAAATATAAAATATAAAATATAAAATATAAAATATAAAATATAAAATATAAAATATAAAATATAAAATATAAAATATAAAATATAAAATATAAAATATAAAATATAAAATATAAAATATAAAATATAAAATATAAAATATAAAATATAAAATATAAAATATAAAATATAAAATATAAAATAAAAAATATGCAATTAAATATATAAAATAGAAAATATGAAAGGGAAAATGGTACTGACCTTTTATGCCCCTCTTCATATGGTTTGCAAATGTCAATGAGAGTCATTGTCCTTTTTTGTACGATGAAAATATTTTACATTTTTTATGTTGTTTTCAATTTTTTCAGAGATACTGCTCCTATTTAACATTTTTATAACCATTTCATGTTTGCATAAATCTCAGAACCCCTTTGGGACACACATCCAGCCTGCTGATTATACAAGCCTCGTTAATATTAATAGATGTAACACACACTGACACACACAGATTTATTCATATTTGTATCCCTTTTATGGCTTGACTAACACTTACCCTTTAGACACTCTAATCTGTTCAAAAATCCTGCCTTGCTAAGGAAATAATTACATACAACCACATATTCTCACGCACACACTAGAGCAGTTTCAATGAATGTATTTATGTTGTTGTTGTCGGTGTTGTTGCTGATGTTGGTTTGGCTCATAAGGTATTCGTTTTAAATACTTTGTCTATCTGTGGGGTTTTCATTCTTTATTTTCATAGGATTTTCAGATATGTGAATATCCAGCAATGAAGCAACCAACAAAAAACATTCTAAAACTGTTGGTCGCTATTACCGGAAATCATAGTAAAATATGTTAGTCTCCACACACACACATGAAGTTATTTTCCTTTCATTGAAAAGAATAGTAGGAATAAAGGCTAAAGGCTTATGTGTATGAATATATTTTAGAGTTTATCTGGATAGCCGAGTGTGTATGTGTACGTTCGGGTTTGTCTGTGAGTGTGTTGGTAAAAAAGGCCAAATGGAAATTTTATACTTTCCTCGTTCTGCTGTTCTATTCATACATTCATCCATTTATGTATGCTTTAAAAATTGCACAACCACACACAAACTCATGATTATTTTATACATTCATAAAAGTTTCGCTTACAAATATGCTTATATGTTTCTCAGTGTGTGAGCGTGTGTGTGTGCGATACTAATACTGCTACTACCCACTAAACAATTTTTGCCGAAATCGTACCGAATTCGGACGAAATCTCTGCACAAGTTTCCATTTCTGATGCCGTCTTCGTATGCAAAACATGTCCGTTTTTGTGTGAAGCGGTTCGCAGAATTCGGAACAATTTGTCAAGGGAAATTCGAAAAGAGCATTCGAGTTTCCACAAAAATTAGTTTCGAATTCTGAAGAAATTTCGTAAAAAAATCTGAAGTAAATTTTGCTTTTCGGAACAATCTCGGACAAAACTCTGAAGAAGTATTCGAAAATGTGCAGAAAATTAAATACATTTCGGAGATGTGTTTCGAGATTCTGGAAAGTTTCGGAACTTATTCTAAAAAAATTGCTATATTCTATCCGAAAGTCGGAAACTATTCTGATGTTTCATTAGATGTTCCAAATATATTCGCCCAAAATTCTTAATCTTTACTCGGATTTGATTCGAATTTCTTGCAATTTAAATAATTACAATGTGAATTTATTATATTATTCACCGCTGCTGCCCGCAAAAATTGCAAAATTATAGTCGCAGTCCTTCCTGATAAAGTTTTCGAATGCTTTTATTTTATTTTCCTAAAATATAATTAAAAAATATTGATTATTCCATTATGTGTTTGCAAACAATTTGCGATTTAAATCACAAAATAACTTGTTCCGCTACGTCTTTGTCAATTAACAGTTGCTAAATAACTAAAAAAAAAAACAAACCACAGCATGCAAACAAAACAAAAAATCTACCATGTCTTTGTAGTTCTTAAAATAATCTCTCTTGGAATTTACTAGCGAGAATGAGAAACGAATCAAAATTTCCCATCAGAGAATGTGCAGAATATTGGCAGATTTTCGAAAACAAGCACAAGAAAATGTGCAGAGATTCCTTAAAAAAAATGGCTGATAATAGGTTCAACTTCTGAAGGAAATTTTGAGAAATCGGAATATTTTCTGATCATACATTGGAAAAACTCTTAAAAAAATCTAACATCAGAGCGCTCGGCAACAATTGTTTAGTGGGTACTGTTTGTAATATGCATTCCAAATGGGTTTTAACTTCCTAATGTACTCAATTCCAGGTGGCCCCCGTAATTTGTCGGCAATTTGCCTAAGAGCAGCCAAACCGACAACGGCATCACCACCACAACAACAATCCCCGCTCACCTTTGGCTGCCACAAGGCTTTCTTTGTAGTTGGCCAACCCAGCGGCAGGCATGTTAAACGGGGTTGGGAAGGCGCTGAAATGATTATCTCTTGTGTTAAATTGAATGACTGGTGGGTGACTGTGAAATGTGAAAAGCGGCGGCCAATGGGGCTGGTGTGTGTGCGAGTTTATTCATTTCAATTCAATTTCATTTTGGGAGCGACTATGGTGTTTTGGATAGCTTGTTGGTGGTGCTGCTGCTACTGATATTCTGGCATTATTATCATAATTTTTAAAATGTAGTTACCTCCTGCTTTATGACACTACGTCGTTACCGCCTCGGCGTTTCGTTTGCTTGCTTGCCATCATCATCGCGGTACCTGCTGTAAAATTTTATGAAAATTAGGTTGATAGCTATTCTACATATTGTAGCTGTATGCCACGTTTTACATGTTAACGTAACTGTTTACTTCTTACTTATCACCTCCCGCTACTTCCTTTTTTGGCTCAATGTTTTTCTCATTTTTTAAATGTGAATATTTTTTCTCCCCGGCTGAAGGGCTGATGAGAGCTGAAATATATTTTTATTTATGGTAATTTTGGAACTTTAGGACAGTAGCACCATCATCAGCACCACTGCCACCACAAGTCGAGGTAGTGAAAGATTCCCTTTCAGCGATGGAGTTAATTATTTTAATGAATGATTTATATTATTTTTGTTATGGTCTTTGTTCTTGTTGTTGTTTTTGAGTCCATGGCATTTTGTAATTTCCTGTTTTATGGCCAAAAATAAAGAGAAATGTTATTTTGTTCTGTTCTTCAGTTATTATTTGTCCCATAAAAAACGTAACGAAACAACCAAGCATCATTAAAAATTATTGAAAAATTCTTAATTATGTCATGAAAAAACAATTATTTATTATTGTGAAGAACAAACAACATTTATGTGTATTTCCTAATGAATGAAGTAGTAAATACGTATGTAGATGGTTTCAAATGAAATGGAATGGATGGGCCATACATTTCTTGGGTATTTCAGCCACGTAAAACTTCTCTACTAGTGGTGGCGTATTATTTCGGGGTCTTGTATTCGGAATCGATGATAAAAGCGAAGTAAATGGTAATGAGAAAATATAATAAATATTGATATGGGGCACGCATTTATCGACATAAAAAGGGGTTACCTGGTCCCTGAGAAATTTTTTTTTTATCAAAATAACCTATGCTGCAAGATGTAACTCTTCCTGTGGATTTTTACTTAATTTTGACATTTCAAAACTTAGTAATGGAACTATATTCCACAGAAATCTAAATTCAATTCCCTTGTAGAAATGGTAGTATTCCAACCTATGGTGGCATATGAATATGAAAAGACTTTAGAAAATAAGTTTTTCTTTCGCTTCAACTTGAGAAAAGTTCATGTTAGTGACTTTAAACAACATATTGTTGCCGCCAATATTACTGATGATGTTGTTATGGTTGTTGTTTCTGCTGCCTCAGCCATAAACGCTTTGGTAGTTTGTTGCAACTCCTAAAGTTGCAACTTAAGTATTGTACTTTCTTTTATAAGTTTTATTTCTTATATTGTTCGCCAGAAAAAGGATGTGAACAACACGCAATGCCAACGAATACAACTTCAGACATTTCTATGTGAAAAGAAATGCATAGAAATGAAGTACAAGAAAGGATTGAATATATCATATGTATATATGAATGTTTTTTATGCATTTCACTTTTCCAAAGTAGACGCACGGAAAGAAACTGATGTATATAATTTTCAACTCATTGAAAAGTAAATTATGCAAATAAGTCTGAAATAAAGAATGTAGATTTTCTATTGAAATTCACAGGCAATTAGTGTCGTACACAAGAAATTGTTGCATAGTTTGTGGGGTTAAAGAAATTTGGTTTGGAACAAACATTTGGTTTGGGACTTGACCTAAATTAATATAATGAACAATTTATATTTTTATATTTTTTAAAAAATATTTTTTCATTGACCATTACAGAATAAACGTGGATTTTTTAAAGAATATTTTTCACTCACCATCAGACCAACAATAAACATGGATTTTTTAAAGAATATTTTTCACTCACCATCAGACCAACAATAAACATGGATTTTTTAAAGAATATTTTCCACTGACCATTACAGCAATAAACATGGATTTTTTAAAGAATATATTTTCATTGACCATCAGGCCAACAATAAACATGGATTTTTTGAAGAATATTTTTTCATTTATTATCAGACCAACAATAAACCTGAGTTTTTTAAAGAATATTTTTTTATTGGCCAACAATAAACGTGGATTTTTTAAGGAATATTTTTTCATTGACCATCACAGCAGCAAACGTGGGTTTTTTAAGGAAACAATTTTCACTGACCATCACAGCAATAAACGTGGATTTTTTAAAGAATTTTTTTTCTTTGACCGTTAGACAAACAATAAATGTGAATTTTTTAAAGAATATTTTTTCTTTGACCATCAGACAAACAATAAACGTGAATTTTTAAAAGAATAATAAACGTGGAGTTTTTAAAAAAACTATTTTTTCATTGACCAATAAACATGGATTTTTTAAAGAATATTTTTTCATCAGACAAACAAAAAACGTGGATTTTTTAAAGAATTTTTTTTATTGACCATCAGAACAACAGTAAACGTGAATTTTTTAAGGAATATTTTTTCATGGACCATCAGACCAACTAAAAAGTGGATTTTTTAAAGAATATTTTTTCATTGACTATCACAGCAACAATAAAAGTGGATTTTTTAAAAAATATTTTTCCATTGACCATCACAGCAATAAACTTGGATTTTTGTAAAGAATTTTTTTTCATGGACCATCAGACCTACAATAAACGCAGATTTTTTTAAGAATATTTTTCATTGACCATCAGTCTAACAATAAACTTGGATTTTTTTAAAAAATACTAGCAAAATGGCCGCTACTTCGTATGCGGAAAGGATATAAAAACAAATAAACAATATTTAATATGGAAATGGCGAACACTGAAAACTTTTGGTTTACTAATACCAATTTTTATATTAAATTTTATTAAAGTACGGTTCGTACCACTTTAGTTCGACTTTCAAAAAAAAAGTCGTATCTCACCCTTACGCATCCACAGCGACCCACATTTTTTGAGGCATTTAAATTAAGAGCTTTCTGTCCCCAGAAGGTAAAACACTCTTGTAAACAAATACACCCAAGACCAATTTAGTACCATTTAGTACTTTTTGTAGCTTTATAGTAGGCATTTCCAAAACTGTTTCAGCCATCAGTGACCCTCATACCAAATGTCAGAATTTATACGCATTTCAAAAAACTCCTTATATTATCGTTCATGCAATAACAAAATGGTAACAAATTTAGTATTTTTCGTAGACCTTAACCTTAAAATTACTTTCTTATATCAACCATTTATACCAACCGCGAAGCTTATTTCCAGCTCTAGCAGTTCTTCCAAACGCGATAATAGTAATTTACTTATAAATTTACGAATTTCCGAAACCTCCCCCTAAAATGTCAAAAATTCCTGCTAACCCCTTTACACAATAACAAATTATATCAAATTCTGTACCGTTTAGTACTTTTCATAGCATGCATTTCTAAAACCATCTCCATATCTTAACCCCACATACCAACAGCGACTTTTTGAAAAAAAAAAAATTAGAATTCTAGCTCTGTTCCTACACACTATACTAAATTTAGACCGCTTGGGTACTATTCGTCCAGTTATGGTACGTATTTCTTAAAACACGTTCATATACCAACGCTACACACTAATACTCACCCAACTCCAAAAAAAAAGCTTCCAGCTCTGTCCCTACACCCAACAGCAAATTGAGTACCATTTAGTAATTTTTTTGTACTTATGGTACGTATTTCGACAACCACATATCTCAAACCTACACATACATTAATACAAAATAATAACAATAATCTTTATTCCAAATCTCAGGATTTCAGCTGTATGCGTTCATTTGTACCAAATTGTACTAAACTTAGTACCATTTAGTACTCTTCGTACATATACTTTCAGTATCCATAAGTACGAATTTTAAAAAAACTACCCCAATCCTACACACCAACATTAATCGTAATTCCAAATTGCAAGATTGCTGCTCTATCCGATCACCCAAATCCAAATTGTACCATATTTAGTATCGTACCTTTCGTACACGTAGGTATGAATTTCAAAACATCCTCAATCCTATACTCCAAAAGTAATCATAATTCCAAATTTCAAGATTCCTGTTCAATCCGTTCAACGAAACTTATCTGTACCGAATTTAGTACTTTTCGTACCCATAAGTACGAATTTCCAAAACTTCCCTAATCCTACACTCCAACAGTAGTCTTAATTTCTAATCCCAGGATTGCAGCTCTATCCGTTCACCCAAACCCAAATTGTACCAAATTTAGTACCATTTAGTACTTAATAAGTACGAATTTTCAAAACATCCTCAACCCTACACCCCAATAGCAATCTTAATTCCAAATTTCAGGATTCAAGCTCTATCCGATCACCCGAATCCAAATTGTACCAAATTTAGTACCATTTAGTACTTTTCTTACCATAAGTTCGAATTTCCAAACCTACCTCAATCCCACACACCAATAGCAATCTTAATTCCAATTTCCGAATTCCAGCTCTATCCGTTCTCCCTAATCCCAATTGTACCAAATTTAGTACCATTTAGAACTTTCCGTACCCATAAGTACCTCAATCGTACAGTCCAACAGTAATTTCAATTCAAAATTTCGGGATTCCAGCTCTATCCGTTCATCCATCATCTATCCGTACCAAATTTAGTACCATTTAGTACCCTTCATACCCATAAGTACGAACTTCCAAAACTACCTCAATCCCACACCCCAATAGCAATCTTAATTCCAAATTTAAGGATTCCAGCTCGACCCGTTCACCCAAATCCAAATTGTACCCATAAGTACGAATTTCCGAAACTACCTCAATCCCACACCCCAATAGCAATTTAAATTCCAAATTTTAGGATTCCAGCTCTATCCGTTCACGCAAATCCAAATTCTAACAAATTTAGTACTTTTCGAACACGTAAGTACGAATTTCCAAAACTACCTCAATCCTATTCTCCAACATTAATCTTAGTTTCATATTTCAAGATTCCAGTTCTATCAGTTCACCCAAATCCAAGTTGTACTAAATTTTGTACCATTTACTACTTTTCGTACACATAAGTACGACTTTCCAAAACCATTTCCTTATATCAATACCACTTCCCAAGCCTGATTCACATACCAAATATCAAGATTCTAGCTATAGCCGTTCAAAATATACAATTGGTACTAAATGTTATAACTTTTAGTACATTTCTTACACTTATAGGCCGAAATTCCAAAAATTCTTTGGTACATCTTTCTAACTCTCCACCAGTGACCCTCATTCCAAATTTCAGAATTCTAGCTCTTCCCGTTTGCCTAATACAAAGGGTACCATATTTAGTACCTTTTAGTACTTTTCGTACCCTTCCCGTTCGAATTTCCAGAAACCGAGCCTTATCTCACGCCTACATACCAACAGCAACCTACACTCAAAATTTCAAGCTTCTAGGTTCAGCCGTTTCGTCTGGGCGATGATCTGTCAGTCACTCACTCACTTACACTAAGCTCTTTTATATAATAAAGATTTTTTCATGGACCATCAGACCTACAATAAGCGCAGATTTTTTTAAGAATATTTTTCATTGACCATCGCAGACGCAGATTTTTATACCCTCAGAATTTATGCTAACGAGGGTATAAACACCTTCATACGGGCAAAATGTGCCTCATCGAAATAATGGTTTTAGACCCCAAGTATGTTTGGACGAAATGTGTTTCAGGCAATTTGGAGTCGATTGAGCAATGTCCGTCCGTCTGTCTGTCTGGCTGGCTGGCTGGTGCGCACGATAACTCTCTAACGGATGAACCGATTTGGTCCAAAATTTGGCTTTCGCAATATTTTGTCCAAACTTAGTTTAAGTTCGAGGATGGTCCACTCCTTCGGGTACCTCCCCCACAAAAGTTCGAAAATGTTCGGAAAATTTGCTCACGATAACTCTTAAAGAGAGTAACCTATTTGGTCCATACTTTGCACGTCGTGAAATTTCTACCAAACTTAGATGAGGATCCAATATGGACTCAATCGGTCCACGCCTTCGGGTACTTCCCACACAAAATTTCGGAAAAGTTCAGTTTAGGACCCGCTCTCGAATCGTTTTGATTTTTGTTGTAACAACTTGTATTCACGGCCACCCATACGGTTGCACAAGTTTCAGCAGGGGCAAAACCATATTTCCTGAGAAAACAGCCTGAAAGATTCAAAAACCCCTATGACACCGTGTGTAGTGGTTGGAGCGCAAGATAAATCTCGAACGGATCTGCCGATTCGATACAAAATTTGGCCTTGATAATATTTTGTCCAAACTTGGTTTAAGTTAAGCCATATCGGTTCACTCCTTCAGGTACCCTCTCTACAAAAGTTCAAAAATGTTCGGTTCAAAAATTGTGCGCACGATAACTTTTGAAGGGAAGGACCGATTTTGTCCACACTTTACGTATGCTAATATATCTTCCAGGTATAGATCATGTTTAAATATGGACTATATTTGTCCATTCCTTCGGGTACCTCCCACACAAAATTTCGGATAAGTTCACTTTAGGACCTCCTCTTGACTAACTTTGATTTCTGTTGAAGCAACTTGCAATCGCTGTCTCAGTTACAACGATAGAAATTTTGACAGTGGCAAGTCCATACTTCTTGAGAAAACAGACCAAAAGTTGTAAAAACCCCTATGGCCCCATATGTAGTAGCTGGAGTGCACAATAACTCTCGAGCTGATAAACCGGTTTGGTCCAAAATTTGGCCTTCGTCATATTTTTTCCAAACTTAGTTTAACTTCTTAAATGGCCCATATCGGTCCTCTCCTTAGGATACCTCCCCCACAAATGTTCAACATTTGTGTCTAAGTGCAGTTTAGGTCTGTCCGGAGACCCTTTGCAAATTTATACCGATGATGTTTGTTGTGGTCCTGTTTACAGCCATATATGTTTTCCGTGGACAAGTCCTTGCTTCCTGACATACTGGTCCAACAGGTGTACCAGTGAATAATACCAGATAACGCACTAAAATGACTAGTGGGCGCGATATCTATCGAAAAGATATTACTCCCAAAATAAGATCCACTTCCTTAATGCACAATGTCGGTCCACTCCCTCCTCCGCAAAACTTTTGAACTTTAATACTAATCCACATTTTTATCGCAAGTTCAAATGTCCAAAAAGTGCCACAAAATTCAGAAAAGATCCTTAATACATTCGATCTGTCCGCAGATGAAAGTTCCCATTCAAATATGCTGAGGGTATATCTCTGTTGGCAAAGCCGACTGATACTTTTTTACTTGTTTTAAGAATATTTTTCATTGACTATCAGTCTAACAATAAACATGGATTTTTTTAAAGAATATCGTTTTACCCTCAGCCTTGAGTCTAGAAAGGGTATATACACTTTAATACGACGTAAAATGTGCCTCATCGAAATAACAGTTTTAGACCCCAAGTATGTTTGGACGAAATTAGTTTTAGACAATTTGGAGTCCATGTCGGTCTGTCTGGCTATTTGGGTAACGTAATATTTTGTCCAAACTTAATTTTAGTTCGAAGATGGGCCATATCGGTTCAATCCTTCGGGTACATCCTCCACAAAAGTTCAACATTTTCTGTAAAATTTGATCCAAAGTTTGCACATCATATTATTCCTTCCAGATATATATAGATCGGGTTCAAAAAGGACTATATCGGCCCACTCCTTCGGGTACCTCCCACACAAAATTCGGATAAAGTGAAGTTTAAGAGCAACTCTCGGATCGTTGTGAAACTTTCTTCAGCAGGTTGTTATTGTGCCTCCCTTTACGACTGAACAACTTTTTTCTTGCGCATGTCCATACTTCCTGAGGTATTGGCCTAAAAGCTCCAAGAAACCTTGACGGCAACAACTAAAATGGTAAATCCGCAAGATAATTCTCGCAGTAAGTTTCTCACTGTTCCAAACTTGGCACATCGTATCATTTTAACCAGTCATGTATTAGGTTGGAATATGGACTATATCTGTCCACTCCTTCGGGTGCCTCCCACACAAAATTCGGAAAAAGTGAAGTTTAAGAGCTCCTCTCGCATCGTTATGATTCTTTTTTCAGTATGTTGTTCTAGAGGCCTCATTTACAATGGTAACATTTTTTTCCGGAGTGAGTCAATACTTACTGAGATAAAGATCCAAAACAAAAAAAGGGATATATCGGTCCACATTTTGATATAGCCCCCATAGAACGGTACCTCCCGATTTTTCGGTATTTTTAAGGTGTTAGCTTCATTATCCTACCAAAATGGCTGAAATTTGGTACGTAGTCTTCTTTAGGGGTATAAAACTTTGCCCCAGAATTTTGTCGGTATCGGTCCACACCTTCATATAGCCCCCATAGAACGGTACCTCCCGTATTTCGGTATTTTGAAGATTATAGCTTCAATATCACACCACACGAAATGGCTGAAATTTGGTACTTAGTCTACGTTGGTGGTATAAAACTTTCCCCCAGAACTTTGTCGGTATCGGTACATGCCTTCATATAGCCCCCATAGAACGGTACCTCCCGATTTTCGGTATTTTGAACGTTGTGGCCTCAATATTCCATCGAAATGGCTGAAATTTGGTATTTAGACTTCGTTGGTGGTACTCAAACTTCCCCTTTAAATTTGTCGGTATAGCTCCACGGCTTCATATAGCCCCCATAGAAAGGTACCTCCCGATTTTTCGTATTTTGAAGGTTGTGTCTTCAATATTCCACCAAAATGGCTGAAATTTGGTATTTAGTCTTCAATGTGATATGAAACTATTCGCCAGAAATATGTCTGTACAGGTCCACGTTTTCATATTGCCCTATTTCTGACTAAAATTCGTCGGTATAGGTCCAAGTTTCGATATAGCCCTCATAGAACGGTACCTCCCGATTTTCGTAATACTGAAGATTGTGACGTCAATATCCAACCGAAATGGCTGAAATTCGTTATTTCGTCTTCCAAGAGTTACAAAATATTCCAGAAGAGTATTATCAGTATAGGTCCACGTCTTCCTATATCCCCATAGAAGCGTACTTCTTGATTTTCGGTATTTTTTAAGTCTTAGCCACATTCTCTTACCGAAATATAGGAAATTTGGTATTTAGTCTTCTTTGAGCCTAAAAACTTTCCGTCAGAAATTTGTCGGTATGGATCGACGTTTTGAAATAGCCCCCATAGAATGGTGCCTCACATTGTATTACCGAAATTGCTGAAATTTAGTATTAAGTCTTCCTCATACACGAAAGGAAACTAATTATTCCATTTTACTTCAATACAACTTGTGGTGCAGGGTATAACAAGTTCGGCCCGGCCGAACTTAACGCCGTTCTCACTTGTTTTTTTTTTTGCCAGTGGCTGAGGGTATATCTCCGTCAGCACATCTGACTGATACTTTCTTACTTACTTCAATGACAATTTATGTTCGAATTTCATTTATATTTTTCCCCGTCATGGTGAATATCAGATTTTCCAATAGTTATGATTATTTCTCAGTTCAGGAAATATTTCATTTTCATTTATTTATACTTTCTTATTTTTTTTCATTCCCGCTTTTCTCATTTTTTGGTGGCTTATTTAAATATTTATAAAAAAATATATTGCCATACATGTTACCAGTTTTTGTTTTCCCTTTTAAGCTGCAGTTTGGCTGAAATATTTAATTGAAATTGACCAAAACACGTTTTAAATCATTTCGGTAAATATGCAAAAATAAATAATTACTATTTGTTTTTCATAAGTTTTCAATAGCAAGAGAGTGCATGAAAACTGTTTGGAATGCACTGATGGCTCAACGTTCACCTTCTTCTCCCACATTACTGGGATATGCATACATATATTTTGTATACTCATGGATATGAGACAATTCATCGGGATCGTATACATAATGTAGCATGAAATTAATACATCACTAATACGCCGAATAGGAAGTTTATAGATGGCAGAAAATTTATGCAAAGGAATAAATTCATAATTCTTTTATGGTTTCCTCTTTTTCAAAACATGTAAATTTGTTTTTATGCAAAATATTTTCCATTATATTACAATATTTTTTTACTATTACACTCTTTCCAATTCCCTTACACTTTATGACACAACAATCTATGCACACCATTAGCAATATTTCCACAAATAATTACATAAGCTACATATCTCACCTAGACGATGGTTGTAATACTTTTATGATTGGTGGTGACGGTGACAGTGGCGGTGGTGATGATGTGGTGTCGGCAATGGCGACAATGTATAGTAAAATACGCAATGAAAGAATGAATGAAGGAAAAAATGTATAAATGGTTGAGTGAATGATGGGGTAAAGTGGCACATAAACATTACTTACATTCGACATGGTGAGATGACGATGAGAAAGAAAATCGTATGCAATTTAAATTTTCCATTTCAAAGGAAATGTAACAAACACACAATAATGTGCTATGGAGCTTTCATGTAAACTTTATGCATGTCAGCCAAACAGCCAGGCAGCCAGCTAGCTAGCACGCATATGGTTATAAAACAGGAAAATAACTCTCACATATAATAAACATAAAATAACGACAACATATAGTAGAAGCAGTACCAGTAGCAGCACATATAAGCTCTGAACATCAGGAAGAACAAGCAACATATTCTTGGCGTTAAAGCTATGCACAAACGCACACACACATTAAAGTAAATACATAAAATGTATAAAACATGCTATGATTTTGCCACTTTTCACAGAAAAACAAAGACACACACACACACACACATATGTAAACACTCATTCACAAGGATTTTTGTTTATAACAAAGATTGCATGTGCTGAGGTAGGGAAGCGTTAGAAAGTTGTATGTCTATATGGGTGTATTTGTCTGAAACAATGAATATAACGCACCTCCAACATGATGTGTGAAGAAAATAAACAAATAGTAAAGTAAGTGACACAAAAAAATGTCCACCGATTTGGAAACAAAAATTTTAGCAGCGACAATATGAATTGTCGACGTTACTAGTTTTAGGACATTTCGACCAAAACTAGGATTTCTTTAAGGAATAAAATAGCAAAGAGACTATTCAGGAGCCAACATTTTACGCTTATAAAAAATTAAAAATGTTGGCAAATATTTTCAGTATTTGAAAAATCTAACGATTGTTCGCCTAAAAGGACAAAATAGCGAAGAATAATTTAGGAAGTGCTAATTTTATAAAGGGTGGTGCAATCGATTTAAAAGAAAACAAGTAAAAAAGAGATATACCCACAGCCAATGTGAATTGAAACTTTTATCTACGGACAGATTGAATGTATTTAGGGTATCTTCAGAATTTTGTAGCCCTTTTTGAACATTTCAACTTGCCGACAAAAATGTTGAACTTTTGTGGGGGAGGTACCCGTAGGAGAACCGATATGGGCCATTTTAGAACTTAAACTAAATTTTGACCAAATATTAGGAGATCCAAAGTTTGGACCAAATTGGTTGCACCATTCAAGTGATATCGTTCTAACATTTTAGTGAAATTTTTTTAATATTGGGGAGAAGTACCGGAAGTTGGGGACCGGTATTGCCCCATGAAACTATGTTTGGATAAAAGATGACGAAGACCAAATGTTGCACCAAACCGGTAGAACAGTTCGAGAGCCACATATGGTGACATAGGGTTTTTTCCACCTTTCGTGAAATATGGACAAAGAAATATGGACTTACCCCTGAAAAAAAAAATTTACCGTCGTAATTGAGGCAGCGTATGCAAGTTACTTCAACAAAAATCAAAGTGATTCGATAACAGGTCTTAAAGTGAACTTATCCGAAATTTTGTGTGGGAAGCACAGGATGAGTGGACAAATATAGTCCACATTTTAACCTGATCTATATCTGGTAGATATATAAGGATGTGTGAAGTATGGACCAGTTCGGCCACTCCCTTCAAGAGTTACCGTACGAACAATTTTTCCCAACATTTTTGAACTTTTGTTGGGGAGGTAGCTAAAAGAGTAGACCGATATAGCTTATCTTCGAACTTACACTATGTTTGGACAAAATATTAGTAAGGCCAAATTTTTGACCGAATCGGCAGATCCGTTCGAGAGTTATCTTGCGCTCTAACCACCTCACACGGTGTCTTAGGGATTTTTTCAACTTTCAGGCTATTTTCTCAGGAAGTATGGACTTGCCCCTGATGAATCTTTTACGGCCGTGTATGGGGCGGTGAATACAAGTTACTAAAACAAAAATCGAAGTGATTCAAGAGCAGGTCCTAAACTGAATTTATCCGAAATTTTGTGTGGGAGGTATCAGAAGCAGTGGACCGATTAAATCCATATTGGAGTCCATTTCTCGATTTTCAAAGTATGGACCAAATCGGTTACTACCTTCAAGAGTTATCGTACGTAAAAATTTTCCGAACATTTAAAACTATTTACCGGAAGGAGTGCCCCGCTATAACCCATCTTCGAACTTATACTAAGATTGGACAAAATATTACGAAAGCCCAATTTTGGACCGAATCGGTTGATCCGTTCGAGAGTTATCGTGCGCCCCAGGCAGCCAGACAGACAGACGGACATTGCTCAATCGACTCCAGATTGTCTGAAACACATTTCGTCCAAACATACTTGGGGTCTAAATCCATTATTTCGATGAGGCACATTTTGCCCTTATGAAAGTAAATGTACCCTCGTTAGCATAAATGCTGAGGGTATAAAAACCTATGGCACCATGTGTAGTGGCATATAACTCTCGAACGGATCAACCGATTCGATCTAAAATTTCTTAGTCATAATATTTTGTCTAATATGAGCGATATCGGTCCACTTCTTACCGTACCTCCCCCATAAAAAAGTTCAAAACTTTTCGCTAAAATGGGGCTCACGATAACTCTCGAAGACAGAAACCGAGTTGGTCCATACTTTGCACATACAGGGCATAGATCATGTTGGAATATGGTCTATATAGGTTCATTTCTTCGGGTACCGCCAACACAAAATTTCGGAGAAGTGCAGTTTTAGACCTCCCCTTGAATTCCTTTGATTTTTATTACACCAACTTGTTCGCTGTCCCCATTACGACGGTACAACTTTTTCATAGGCAAATTATTACTTCCTGAGAAAATGTTCCTAAAGCTGTAAAAAAACATATGGTACCATGTGTAGTGGCTGGAGAGCACAATAACTTCCGATTCGGTCCAAAATTTGGCCTTCGTAATATTTTGTCCAAATTTAGTTTAACTTCGAAAATGGTCCATATCGATTTTCTCCTTAGAGTACATCCCCCACAAAATTTTAACATTTTGGTTAAATGCAGATTAGGATCTGTTGAAAGATCCTTTAGAAATTTAAACCGAAGCTACTGCTTGTGGTATTGGTAACAACGATATTGTGTTTGTCGTGCGCAAGTCCATGCTCTAAATTATACGGCGACCAACTGAAATGACTGGTGAACGTGATATCTATAGAGAAGGAATGACTCCCAAAAATAAGATCCACTTTCGCAACACTCTTGAGTTTTAAATTCAAATGCATATTTTTGTCGGCAAGTTCATAGCGCAAAAGAACTTTTGCGGAGGAGATATCTGAAGAAATGGACAGACATAGTCTACCGTTAAACTGGATCTAATTTTGGCAGTCATTCCTTTCGATTCCATATAAGAGCTTGTATAGCTGTTCGGGTAATTATGCCGGGAAGCTTGGGCTTATATACGAAAAATTATAAATCGTTTTAATTAGAATCACAAGGACTACCCTTGTTGAACATTTCAAAACAATCTTCGCGTGTTTTAAGACACGTGAATTGCAGTACCCTCAGTGATATGAGAGATGTAAGAGATATCTCTTCGGGAATGACTGTGAGATTTTTTTTTTTTTTTTGGAATTCCTAAATAAATTCCATATGATACAAAAACCTTATATATGACATTTTTTGGCGATCGGTTAGCGTTAACCCGTACCACCCGGCCTATTATTGTTTCCATACTAATTTGTATGGGCCAAACGTGAATTTTCCCCACAATTCTGTAAAAGCCGCACTTATGTTCAAATCGACGACAATTTTTTACCAGTTCATTGTTTTACCTAAAAAACGAATCCTACAAAATTTTTTTAAAATCGGATCGGATATTAGAAATGCATATAAAATATAAAAATAATTTTAAAATATAAAATTAAAAATAAATAATTATTTATTTTTAATTATAATTCAAATAGAATTCTAAATATAGAAATATAAAAAATCAATAATATTCAAAACATCATCTAAGTGATAGCTGCCAGGAACCCCCACCATCTTTTCAGCCAGTCATACTTGCATTTCCCACCGCCCTTATCTGCCGGCTTCATATTCCATGCTAACGGATCTCCATTTGGGGCTTCTTTACTCTTTAGCAGTAATTACGTCATTATCTCTCTGTTGTTTCCTACTGGCATTCCATATTCTTCTAGCGTAGAAAGTCATCCTTCTGTAGTGACTTCACCATTTTGGCAATAGGCATCTTCTCCTTCCGTCGAAATAAAACATCATTGCCGGGTTCCTCGGTGTGATTGGTTCTCATTGCAAACACCTTCGCTAGACAACCCTTCTTCCGTGATTTCAATATGGCTCTACAATTCTCTATCTTTTAAAATTTCTTTCCATCTGTTCCATATCTCTCCTCCCTCATCCATACTCACGTTCAGATTCGCTAGCGCGATGCGTCTTCTACAAGATTTTACCCCCCATCGCTGCATACTCACTGGCCACAAACATTCCAACCAATTCATTGCGCTCCGTTTCCGCTGAACAACGCAATATCTCCGAGCTAGCCAAGTCTTCCTTCATAGTATTAAGCTCGAATTCTGCTTCTAGGTTAGCCGCTGTTAATTCTTCCTTGGCTATCTTGTTTCCTCGGCCGCGTAGAGCATTCTGGGCTTGATACTTTAAAGTATAAAGGCAAGCTTAACTCGATCTTCCTTCACAATTTGGCATACGGTCATAGCAACTTTCATTGCCATGATCTCACTTTTCATCATCTTAATAGCCGGCACCGCGGCGTTGCGCTGCCTCCGCTCGCTTCCCGACTCAGATGAGAGCTCTTCCACTTGCATTTTGTATTTCCTCCTTGGACTCTTCAGCTTCATTCTGAAGGATTCGTAGTTTCTCAAACTGAGTGCACACCATAGATTTAAGCCTTTCTTTATCCTCTTCACCATTCTTAACATCAATTTGAAGAGTCTGATTTATTGCTCTCATCGTCGCCGTTATACGCCTCAATATTCCTCTCTCCTGGCACCAGCTTTCTCATTGATGTTCCCTGTTGAGTTTTACTTTTTCCCATGTCTGGGAAGATTAGAAAATGTATCATTGTTCTGTATCCTGCGTATCAATGATCTCACCAGCTCCTTTTTCTGCTGCCAGCTTCGATGCTGTAGCACCCGCTGATCCTCAACGTACTCACAAATTTCTTCGAGGTACTCTTCAGACTGTGTTTCATTAATATGATCAATTGCCCAGTTGATGAGACCAAGAAGTCGCTCCACCTCACTCCAATTTTGCCGTCGTCTCATTCTGATGACGTATGGTGAATATCCTATCCTTAAAGGACAATATGACTTAACCCAACATAGACTAATGCGTAGGAGAGAATGGGTGACTGCACATATGAGTATATGTCTCGTCTCAACACACGCAATGCTCACCAAGACATTCAATATCTTTATTAGAAAATTAGCCTGTTCCTAACTAGGCGTTTACACAGACAGTATTGGCAAGACAATAGCAAAGTTACAAACCATTTTCACCAACACATTCATACTTTTCTCTACACATATTTAAAAATTTATAAATGTATTTGTGAAAAAGGTTTGTATTTTTGCTATTGTCTTGCCAATACTGGCATTTGTAAACGCAGGGTAAGTGAAGTAAGTGTGTATCCACCAGGAAGCAAACGTTTTCCAAGTTATACGACGTAGTATAAGTAGGTGTCATATGGCACCATATGTAGTAGCTGGAGAGCACGATAACTCTCGAACGCATCAACCGATTTGGCCAAAATTTGGCCTTCGTCATATTTTGTCCAAACTTAGATTCATTTCAAAGATAGACAATACCGGTCCACAACTTCCGGTAAGTACCCCTAATATTTAAAAAATGTCACTAAAATGTTAAGCATGATATCTCTTGAACCGGACGACCAATATGGTCCAATCTTTGGATATCTTAATATGTTGTTCAAATTTAGTTCAACTTCTAATATTGCCCATATCGGTTCCCTCCTTAGGGTACATCCCCCACAAAAGTTCAACATTTGGATTTAAGTGCAGTTTAGGGTCTGTTCGATGATCCTGTTGAAATTTATACAGATGCTGTTCGTTGTGATCCTTTTTACTGGTCCAAAAGTTATACTATGACCCACTGAAGTGACTACTGGGCGGGATATCTATGGCAGAGATATGACTCCCAAAATAAGATCCACTTCCATAATGGACCAAGTCCATCCATTCCTTTAAGTACCTTCTGCGCAGCACTTTTGAACTTTAATCCTAATCCACATTTTTGTCGGCAAGTTCAAATGTCCAAAAAGAGAAACAAAATTCTGAAAAGACTAGGTTCTGTCCGTAGAAGAAAGTTTAAATTCACATAGGCTGAGGGTATATCTCTGTCCGTAAAGCCGTCTAATCGTCCAATTAGGCCCTGTTGAGAATAATTGTTGGTCGAATTTGTCGGCTTTTGCTTTTGCTGTTTTAGATGTTATAATTTTCAATTTTATTGCCCGTAAGGAAGTCGATAGTAGTGCGGCATCGAGTTTGCATTATGCCATTTCAGACACTCTGTAATAGCTGATTCTTCGATTCAAAATCTCATTCCCGTTCTAATCCCTATCATCGAGCCGTCTGTGTAACAACATTTTCCATCCGATTCAATGTTTTCCATTGACTCCCGCCTTATTAACCGTAATAATTTTTTTAAGAAACCCTCCTTTAATGGCCTTGAAGTCCTGTATGAACCGAAATTTTATGGTTGTTTAGGTTGTGGGTTTTGCGTTTTGGTATTTTTCTTCTTCTTAAACATGTCTTGGCAACCTTGTTCTACTAAGCTAGCTGTAGGACAAAAAAAACCTTACGAAAACAGACGACATAAAAAACAAAAACAACCAACAAAAACCAACCACAGAGAATAATTTGCAAAAGACTAAAATAGTAATAAAGTAGAAAATGTCGAAGAAGATGAAGAATATGAAACATATTAAGGCTGTTCGGATGGCTGGCTGGTGTTTGCTTGGCTGACTGCTGGCACAATGACGCGCTGTCGTCACACTTTATATTAACAAACCAAGATGGCTAGAGAGAAAAAAACGAAAAACTTCTTTTGCGTGAGTTGTTGTCTGTGTTTTAGTTTGACAGGTCGACACAATAAGCGCGCCAAGTATCAGATTCTTTTGTGTGGCCCACAAAGACCTTCTCTATCAACAAAAAAAAACACACACACAACGCAAAGATTTTGAGCTCGAGAATATGTGGTGTGTGATTTAAGACATTAATGTTTACACAAATGCACGCACATAAAGGACGGCATAACTTTTTGTGCTGTAATGAAAGTGCGTCTCTCATTTGCAGTGTTTGTGTGTGTGTGTGTGCAAACAGTTTTGCATGAACTAGAAAAATTGCATGTTTCTGTCGTCTATTAAGGAAGTCGAAAAAAAGAAATTGAAAGAAAACAATCTTTTCCATTACATGAAAATGTGGTTGTAGTTGCTGTGGCAGCCACATTGTTACTAGTGTAACTAATTGTAACTGAGATTTAATATTAAAGCACGAGGCAAGTAAATGGAACAGCATTTTTAAAATGCATATTGTTTTCTTTGGTAATGAGGTAAAAATGACTATTATAATGCAAATTAACATACTTCGTTAAGGATTTATGAAATATAATGGTTTGTTTTTTTTTTGTCACCTGTTAAAAGATATTTAGAATTTAGTACCGGATAACCTAAATTTAAAAAAAATTCCACGTTTCAGAAGGTCCTTGAAAAATATTTATTAAAACTCCACGTTTCAGAAGGTCCTTGGAAAATATGAACTAAAAGTCCACCTTTCAGGAGGTCTTTGACAAATATGAATTAAAACATCTACGTTTAGTGGTCAAAAGGTCCTTGAAAAATATTATTTAAAAAATCAACGTTTAATGGTCAGAAGGTCCTTGAAAAATGTTAATTAAAAAACCACGTTTAATAGTCAGAAGGTCCTCGAAAAATAAAAAAACTACGTCAAATGAACCTTGAAAAATTCATTTTACAAAATCCATATTTACTAGTTATAAGGTCCTTGAAAAATGTTCTTTAAAAATCCACGTTTATTGACCAGAAGGTCCTTGAAAAATGTTCTTTAAAAATCCACGTTTATTGACCAGAAGGTCCTTGAAAAATGTTCTTTAAAAATCCACGTTTATTGACCAGAAGGTCCTTGAAAAATGTTCTTTAAAAATCCACGTTTATTGATCAGAAGGTCCTTGAAAAATGTTCTTTAAAAATCCACGTTTATTGACCAGAAGGTCCTTGAAAAATGTTCTTTAAAAATCCACGTTTATTGACCAGAAGGTCCTTGAAAAATGTTCTTTAAAAATCCACGTTTATTGACCAGAAGGTCCTTGAAATATGTTCTTTAAAAATCCACGTTTATTGACCAGAAGGTCCTTGAAAAATGTTCTTTAAAAATCCACGTTTATTGACCAGAAGGTCCTTGAAAAATGTTCTTTAAAAATCCACGTTTATTGACCAGAAGGTCCTTGAAAAATGTTCTTTAAAAATCCACGTTTATTGACCAGAAGGTTCTTGAAAAATTTTCTTTAAAAATCCACTTTTATTGACCAGAAGGTCCTTGAAAAATGTTCTTTAAAAATCCACGTTTATTGACCAGAAGGTCCTTGAAAAATGTTCTTTAAAAATCCACGTTTATTGACCAGAAGGTCCTTGAAAAATGTTCTTTAAAAATCCACGTTTATTGACCAGAAGGTCCTTGAAAAATGTTCTTTAAAAATCCACGTTTATTGACCAGAAGGTCCTTGAAAAATGTTCTTTAAAAATCCAAGTTTATTGACCAGAAGGTCCTTGAAAAATGTTCTTTAAAAATCCAAGTTTATTGACCAGAAGGTCCTTGAAAAATGTTCTTTAAAAATCCACGTTTATTGACCAGAAGGTCCTTAAAAATTTTCTTTAAAAATCCACGTTTATTGACCAGAAGGTTCTTGAAAAATATTCTTTAAAAATCCACGTTTATTGACCAGAAGTTCCTTGAAAAATGTTTTTTAAAAATCCACGTTTATTGACCAGAAGTTCCTTGAAAAATGTTCTTTAAAAATCCACGTTTATTGACCAGAAGTTCCTTGAAAAATGTTCTTTAAAAATCCACGTTTATTGACCAGAAGGTCCTTGAAAAACGTTCTTTAAAACTCCGCGTTTATTGACCAGAAGGTCCTTGAAAAATGTTCTTTAAAAATCCACGTTTATTGACCAGAAGTTCCTTGAAAAATGTTCTTTAAAAATCCACGTTTTTTGACCAGAAGGTCCTTTAAAAATTTTCTTTAAAAATCCACGTTTATTGACCAGAAGGTCCTTGAAAAATGTTCTTTAAAAATCCACGTTTATTGACCAGAAGGTCCTTGAAAAATGTTCTTTAAAAATCCACGTTTATTGACCAGAAGGTCCTCGAAAAATGTTCTTTAAAAATCCACGTTTATTGACCAGAAGGTCCTTGAAAAATGTTCTTTAAAAATCCACGTTTAATGGTCAGAAGGTCCTTGAAAAATATTATTTAAAAAATCCACGTTTAATGGTCAGAAGGTCCTTTAAAAATATTATTTAAGAAATCCACGTTTAATGGTCAGAAAGTCCTTGAAAAATATTATTTAAACAATCCACGTTTAATGGTCAGAAGGTCCTTGAAAAATATTAATTAAAAATCCACGTTTAATGGTCAGAAGGTCCTTGAAAAATATTATTTAAAAAATCCACGTTTAATGGTCAGAAGGTCCTTGAAAAATATTATTTAAAAAATCCACGTTTAATAGTCAGAAGGTCCTTGAAAAATATTATTTAAAAAATCCACGCTTAATGGTCAGAAGGTACTTGAAAAATGTTATTTAAAAAATCCACGTTTGATTGTCAGAAGGTACTTGAAAAATATTATTTAAAAATCTGGTCAAATGGTCCTTGAAAAATATTATTTAAAAAATCCACGTTTAATGGTCAGAAGGTCATTGAAAAATATTATTTAAAAAATCCACGTTTAATGGTCAGAAGGTCATTGAAAAATATTATTTAAAAAATCCACGTTTAATGGTCAGAAGGTCATTGAAAAATATTATTTAAAAAATCCACGTTTAATGGTCAGAAGGTCATTGAAAAATATTATTTAAAAAATCCACGTTTAATGGTCAGAAGGTCCTTGAAAATATTATTTAAAAAATCCACGTTTAATGGTCAGAAGGTCCTTGAAAAATATTATTTAAAAAATCCACGTTTAATGGTCTGAAAGTCCTTGAAAAATATTATTTAAAAAAATCCACGTTTAATGGTCTGAAAGTCCTTGAAAAATATTATTTAAAAATCCACGTTTAATGGTCTGAAAGTCTTTGAAAAATATTATTTAAAAAAATCCACGTTTAATGGTCTGAAAGTCCTTGAAAAATATTATTTAAAAAATCCACGTTTAAAGGTCTGAAAGTCCTTGAAAAATATTATTTAAAAAATCCACGTTTAAAGGTCTGAAAGTCCTTGAAAAATATTATTTAAAAAATCCACGTTTAATGGTCTGAAAGTCCTTGAAAAATATTATTTAAAAATCCACGTTTAATGGTCTGAAAGTCCTTGAAAAATATTATTTAAAAAATCCACGTTTAATGGTCAGAAGGTCCTTGAAAAATATTATTTAAAAAATCCACGTTTAATGGTCAGAAGGTCCTTGAAAAATATTATTTAAAAAATCCACGTTTAATGGTCAGAAGGTCCTTGAAAAATATTATTTAAAAAATCCACGTTTAATGGTCAGAAGGTCCTTGAAAAATATTATTTAAAAAATCCACGTTTAATGGTCAGAAGGTCCTTGAAAAATATTATTTAAAAAATCCACGTTTAATGGTCAGAAGGTCCTTGAAAAATAATATTTAAAAATCCACGTTTAATGGTCAGAAGGTCCTTGAAAAATATTATTTAAAAAAATCCACGTT
This sequence comes from Musca autumnalis, assembly GCF_047663935.1. Lineage (NCBI taxonomy): Eukaryota > Metazoa > Arthropoda > Insecta > Diptera > Muscidae > Musca > Musca autumnalis. The sequence goes on along the minus strand of NW_027411644.1, from coordinate 22,138,188 downwards.
TAATGCTCAGAAGGTCCTTGAAAAATATTATTCAAAAAATCCACGTTTAATGGTCAGAAGGTCCTTGAAAAATATTATTTAAAAAATCCACGTTTAATGGTCAGAAGGTCCTTTAAAAATATTATTTAGAAATCCACGTTTAATGGTCAGAAGGTCCTTGAAAAATATTATTTAAAAAATCCACGTTTAATGGTCAGAAGGTCCTTGAAAAATATTATTTAAAAAATCCTCGTTTAATGGTCCGAAGGTCCTTGAAAAATATTATTTAAAAAATCCACGTTTAATGGTCAGAAGGTCCTTGAAAAATATTATTTAAAAAATCCACGTTTAATGGTCAGAAGGTCCTTGAAAAATATTATTTAAAAAATCCACGTTTAATGGTCAGAAGGTCCTTGAAAAATATTATTTAAAAAATCCACGTTTAATGGTCAGAAGGTCCTTGAAAAATATTATTTAAAAAATCCACGTTTAATGGTCAGAAGGTCCTTGAAAAATATTATTTAGGAAATCCACGTTTAATGGTCAGAAGGTCCTTGAAAAATATTATTTAAAAAATCCACGTTTAATGGTCAGAAGGTCCTTGAAAAATATTATTTAAGAAATCCACGTTTAATGGTCAGAAGGTCCTTGAAAAATATTATTTAAAAAATCCACGTTTAATGGTCGGAAGGTCATTGAAAAATATTATTTAAGAAATCCACGTTTAATGGTCAGAAGGTCCTTGAAAAATATTATTTAAAAAATCCACGTTTAATGGTCAGAAGGTCCTTGAAAAATATTATTTAAGAAATCCACGTTTAATGGTCAGAAGGTCCCTGAAAAATATTATTTAAAAAAATCCACGTTTAATGGTAAGAAGGTCCTTGAAAAATATTATTTAAGAAATCCACGTTTAATGGTCAGAAGGTCCTTGAAAAATATTATTTAAGAAATCCACGTTTAATGGTCAGAAGGTCCTTGAAAAATATTATTTAAAAAATCCACGTTTAATGGTCAGAAGGTCCTTGAAAAATATTATTTAAAAAATCCACGTTTAAAGGTCTGAAAGTCCTTGAAAAATATCATTTAAAAAATCCACATTTAAAAAATCCACGTTTAATGTTCAGAAGTCCCTTGAAAACTATTATTTAAAAAATCCACGTTTAATGGTCAGAAGCTCCTTGAAAAATATTATTTAAAAAATCAACGTTTAATGGTCAAAAGTTCCTTGAAAAATATTATTTAAAAAATCCACGTTTAATGGTCAAAAGGTCCTTGAAAAATATTATTTAAAAAATCCACGTTTAATGGTCAGAAGGTCCTTGAAAAATATTATTTAAAAAATCCAAGTTTAATGGTCAGAAGGTCCTTGAAAAATATTATTTAAAAAATCCACGTTTAATGGTCAGAAGGTCCTTGAAAAATATTATTTAAAAAATCCACGTTTAATGGTCAGAAGGTCCTTTAAAAATATTATTTAAAAAATCCACGTTTAATGGTCAAAAAGTCCTTGAAAAATATTATTTAAAAAATCCACGTTTAATGGTCAAAAAGTCCTTGAAAAATATTATTTAAAAAATCCACGTTTAATGGTCAAAAGGTCCTTGAAAAATATTATTTAAAAAATCCACGTTTAATGGTCAGAAGGTCCTTGAAAAATATTATTTAAAAAATCCACGTTTAATGGTCAGAAGGTCCTTGAAAAATATTATTTAAAAAATCCACGTTTAATGGTCTGAAAGTCCTTGAAAAATATTATTTAAAAAATCCACGTTTAAAATCTGAAAGTCCTTGAAAAATATCATTTAAAAAATCCATATTTAAAAAATCCACGTTTAATGGTCAGAAGGTCCTTGAAAAATATTATTTAAAAATCCACGTTTAATGATCAGAAGTCCCTTGAAAACTATTATTTAAAAAATCCACGTTTAATGGTCAGAAGCTCCTTGAAAAATATTATTTAAAAAATCAACGTTTAATGGTCAGAAGGTCCTTGAAAAATATTATTTAAAAAATCCACGTTTAATGGTGAGAAGGTCCTTGAAAAACATTATTTAAAAAATCCACGTTTAATGGTCAGAAGGTCCTTGAAAAATATTATTTAAAAAATCCACGTTTAATGGTCAGAAGGTCCTTGAAAAATATTATTTAAAAAATCCACGTTTAATGGTCAGAAGGTCCTTGAAAAATATTATTTAAAAAATCCACATTTAATGGTCAGAAGGTCCTTGAAAAATATCAATTTAAAAATCCACGTTTCGTGGTCAGAATGTCCTTGAAAAATATCAATTGAAAAATCCACGTTTAATTGTCAGAAAGTCCTTAAAAATATTACTTCAAAAATCCACTTTTAATGGTCAGAAGGTCATTGAAAAATATTACTTAAAAAATCCTCGTTTAATGGTCAAAAGTATTTGAAATTTTTTGTTTTAAATCCACGTTTAATTGTTAGTAGTTCCTTGAAAAAAATTATTTTAAAAATCCACGTATAATGGCTAGAAGGTCCTTGAAAAGTACTAATTTAAAAATCCAACTCCCCACTATTTATTCTCAATTTTTTCATCGCTTTTCTATAGCCATCAATTATTTAATACATATCTACTGAAGACTACTACATATTTAACCCAAAATTGAAATCGTTTCCAAAACCAGGCTCAAGCTATAACCATATGTTCCAATAATTTTATTATTTGTTTTTGTACAACAAAACTGTGTAGCATTGTGTTATATGGCTCTCTGTAAAAGTGTTTTATTTTTGTACTGCAGTAGTAAGTTTTTGTTGTTTTCGGTGTCGTGGCATTCCGGCAAAAATATATTTCCGTTTTATATGATAGCCGGGGTTTCGCTTTTATTGTACAGATTGTTCCCCCCTCTCTTTGGTTTGTGTTTGAATATTACCAATACCATGCCGCCTACCATGTGGTCGAGTTATAGAAAATGCTAAAAGAGTAATACAGTGGGAGAGAGCGGGGTGGCAGGAGGTGCTATGATGGCATTATTAAATTGCTTGCACCACAACAATAGAGTCATGCAACAAACCATGGAATTGAATATGACCACGATGCCCCTTTACAAAAATAAAACCAAAAACAACAACAACTACTACAATTCGAAGAGGTATAGCAGTAATGGTTTTCGGTTTGATACTCAATGGACCAGCGGGAATTAGTTTAAACAACAGCTTTTGGACGTGCAAACGTTTGTGTTTTGATTTAGCACTAAATAATTGCAGAACTTTTCTCAAAAAAAACCACACACACACACAACTATAACACCAACTATTGTTCCATGTGGTGTATCTGATGAATTTCGGTTTGATTTTGGCGTTTCATCATTTCACCCCAAAAAAAAACAAAAAAAAACAATAATAAAAAAAATTGAAATTCCCTCTATGTTTTCAATATAACATTGCAGGGTGGCCGTGGAATGGTTGCTCAACCACAATCATTATTTTGAAGTGTTTACTGGATGGACTCTGCGTGTGGACCATTGTTTCAGCGTATTGCTGGCGCTTGTTCTATTGTGTTGAATATCTCTCTCCAGGAATAAATACATGAATGAGTGTGAAGTTTATTGAATCTCTATAACCATCAGCATCACCATCATCATCATCAGCGTTGTCGTCATCATCATCAGTTAATGGAAATTTTATCGGTCAATTTGACTGCACACCACCGTCCATGATTTGAAATGCAAAATCATGTTCTACTCGATTCAAATGAAAATTCTATTTGAAAACAATGGGAACATTTTTTTGTTGGGTTTGTTGTTGCTGCTAGAGCTGTTGGAGGTTTGTTTTATTATTGAAAATTGTTTTAGTTTAAAACAAAAGGTTTTGTAGTTGTTGTTGTTGCTTTTGGACCTGTAATCACTGTTCAGTAATAATGAAACCACATTTCATGTGGCAAAAAAGAAAAAAAAATGCAAAAATGCAAAGAATATTTTGTGCAGGAGAAGTTTTTGGAATTTGTTGATGTTGAATTTTTAATTTGAGAGAGATATGCAGATTTTTTTGAATGGCAACAAATTTAAAATACTTAATATCGAAATTAATATAGAACAAGTAAGAAGGTATAGGTCAGCTGTGTTGACGGAGATATACCCTTAACATCTGACAAAAAAAAGAAGCAATCACAATAATGTGTGTGGTAGGTATCCGAAGTGGTGGTCCGATGTAGCCCATATTCGAACCCAATCTAGGAATAATGCAATGTGCAAAGTTGGACAAAATCGATCGCACCGTTCGAGAGTTATCATTCGCACCATTTTACTGACAAATTTTGAACTTTCGTAGGGCCCATTTTCGACCTTAACCTAAGTTTGAGCAAAATATTACGAATTGCAAACATTTTCCAGATGTCTACGGGCGGTCAGGGCTAAATCGATTCTAAATTTTCTGTAACGAATTACGCCCAAAACCATTATTTCGATGAATCACAGATTATTAAGAAAAAATATTTTTTAAAAATATTTTTTACAAATATTTTTTTTATAATATTTTTTTAAGAATATTTTTTTTTTTGAAAATTCATGGATTTTTATTCCCTTAAACTTTAAGCTCAAGAGCGTTCATACGACCAAAAATATCAACCATCTTCAGCTTAAAGGTTAAGTGTATAAAAATCCACGAATTTCTAAAAAAATATTTATAAAAGCTTTTTCTTTAAAAAATACACGAATTTTGAAAAAATATTCTTAAAAATTTTATTTTAAGAAATCTACAAATTTAAAAAAAAAAATATTTTTACAATTTTTTAAAAATTGTCTTAAAAGTTTTTCTTAAAAAAACAACGAATTTTAAAAACAAAAATATTCTTAAAATGTTTCTTTACAAAATCCACGAATTTTTAAAAATATTCTTAAAAGTTTTTATTTAAAATATCCTCAAATTTAAAAAAAAAAATATTCTTAAAAGTTTTTCTTTGAAAAATCCACGAACTTTTTAAAAAATATTCTTAAAAGTTTTTTCTTTAAAAAAATACACGAATTTTTAAAAAAATATTCTTAAAAATTTTTCCTTAAGAAATCCACGAATTTAAAAAAAATATTCTTACAATTTTTTTTAAATCCACGAATTTTTAAATAATATTATTAAAAATTTTTCTTTAAAAAATCAACGAATTTAAAAACAAAAATATTCTTAAAATTGTTTTTTAAAAAATCCACAAATTTTAAAAAAAATATTCTTAAAAGTTTTTAATTGAAAAAAAAACGCATTTAAAAAATATTCAGGAGGGTTGGCGTTTTTTGTTTGGGATGCCGACTTCTATTTTGTTTTTCAAAATAGTCAGGCTTAATCCCATAGTCGTTGTTTTAATATTTTATTAAAACAACTTTAATTTATTAGTGGGAAAAATTGGCGACGTTTACCAAGGGGTAAGGCAGGGAATACTATAGTTTCAGATCTCGCCACAGATCTTCATCAGTTCCCTTGTTTCTTGTTTTTTAACAAGAAACATTTTATACCCAAGTGTCAATTGCTAGCTCAAATAGATACGTGCGCAAGGAAACACTCTGATCGAGAATTTCTTTGGCACTACCTAAACTCTAGCAACTTCACTTGCAAACAAAACCAAATCTTTCCCACTGCTATGCTTTCGTCGAATCTCGACCAAAAAACTAATAACTAATTTGTTGGTATTGCATACTAAGGCAATAAACAACATTTCGACGGTGCCAGGTCTCACAATTAGGAGGGTTGGCGTTTTTTGTCGAGATTCGAATAATAATTAATATTATTAAGAATAATAATTAATATTCTTAAAATTTTTCTTTAAAAAATCCCCAAATTTAAAAAAAATATTCTTAAAATTTTTCTTTAAAAAATCCGCGAATTTAGAAAAAAAATACAAAAATCCTTAAAAAAACATTAATATCAAAAAAATATTATCAAAAGTTTTTCTTTAAAAATCCACGATTAAAAAAAAATATTCTTAAATGTTTTTTTAATCCACGAATTTTTAAAAAATACTCTGGATTTTTTCCTTAAAAATCCGCGAATTCCAAAAAAAAATTTTATAATATTCTTTAAAAAATACCCAAAATTCAAAAAAAAAAATGTGGTTTAAAAATCCACCAAGTTTTAAAAAAATATTCTTAAAAATTCAAGAATTTAAAAAATCTACAAATTTAAAAATTAAAAAAAATAAAAGAAAAAAATTCTTAAAATGTTTCTTTAAAAAAATTCACGGATTTAAAAAAAAAATCTTAAAAGTTTTCTTTAAGAAATCCTCGAATTATAAACAAAAATACTCTTAAATTTTTTCTTTAAAAAATCCACGAATTTTAAAACAATATTCTTAAAACGTTTTCTTTAAAAATCTACGAATTAAGAAAAAAATATTCTCCAAAAATTCACGAGTTTAAAAAAATATTCTTAAAAAATCCACTAATATAAAAAAATATCCTCAAATGTTTTTCTTTAAACATCCACGAATTTTTAACAAATTATTCTTAAAAGTTTTTCTTTAAACATCCACGAATTTTTAACAAATTATTCTTAAACGTTTTTCTTTAAAAATCCACGAATTTAAAAAAAAATCCACGATGTTTGGAAAACTATTCTTAAAAATGTTTCTTTAAAAATCCACGAATTTTGGAAAAATTATCTTCAAAAAACTCACGAATTTTAAAAATATATCTTTAAAAAAACCACGAATTTTGGAAAACTATTCTTTACAAATTTCACGAATTTTAAAAACATATCTTTAGAAAATTCACGAATTTTGGAAAATATATCTTTAAAAAATCCACGAATTTTTGAAAAATATTCTTTAAAAAATTCACGAATTTTAAAAATATATTTTTAAAAAATCGAGGATTTTTGAAAAATATTCTTAAAAAAGTTATGAATTTTCAAAAAATATTCTTAAAAAATCCACTTATTTAAAAAAAAAATTTCTTAACATGTTTTTCTTTAAAAATTTACGAATTTTTAAAAAATTATTCTTAAAAGTTTGTCTTTAAAAAGCCACGAGTTTTTTAAAAAAAATCCACGAATTTTGATAAATATTCTTAAAAATGTTTCTTTAAAAAATCCACGAATTTTGGATAATTATTCTTTAAAAAATTCACGAATTTTAAAAATCTATTTTTAAAAAATTCACTAATTTTAAAAATCTATCTTAAAAAATCCACGAATTTTGAATAAATATTCTTTAAAAAATTCAATATATCTTTAAAAAATTCACGAATTTTAAAAATCTATCTTTAAAAAATTCATGAATTTTAAAAATCTACTTTTAAAAAAATTCACGAATTTTAAAAATATATCATATAAAAAATACGCGATTATTGGAAAAATATTGTTTAAAAAATCGACGAATTTTGAAAAAAAAATATCATCAAATGTAGTTTTTTAAAAATCCACGAATTTTAAAAAAAAAATTATTTTAAACGGTTTTCTTTAAAAACTAGCGAATTTAAAAAAGAACAATTTCACGAATTTTGGAAAAATATTCTTAAAAATATTTCTTTAAAAAATCCACGAATTTTGGAAAAACATTCTTTAAAAAATTCACGAATTTTAATAAAATATCTTAAAAAAAATTCACGAAAATCAGGAATTTTAAAAACATATGTATCATTAAAAATCCACGAATTTTAGGAAGATATTCTTTTAAAAAATTCAGTGGACTTATAAAAACTATTCTTTAAAAAATCCACGAATTTTAAAACAATATTCTTTTCTTTTTTAAAGAATTTTTTTCTAAATTAGCTGATTTTTTTAAAGAATATTTTTTTTCAAACATCATAGATTTTTTATAAAATATTTTTTAAAATTAGTGTATTTTCGTGGAAATCTACGAATTTTGGGAAAATATTCTATAAATAACAACGAATTGATATAAAAATTCCACGACTTTTTACCATTCTTTTTTAAAAAAACTACGAATTGTGGGAAAAATATTCCTTAAAAATCCACGAATTTTAAAATAAATATTTTATAAAATAGCATGCATTGTGAAAAAATATTCTTTAAAAATCCACGAATTTGAAAATATATATATTTTTTAAAAATCCAGGAATTTGAAAAAAATATATTCTTAAAAATCCACGAATTTAAAATAAAATATTTTCTTTAAAAATCCACTATTTTTAAAAATATTCTTAAAAAAGACGCGAGTATTGAAGAAAAAAATCTTTAAAAATTCAATAATTGAAAAATATTATTTAAAAATCCCACGTGGTTCGAAAATATATTATAATTGTTTCACAAACATCCCAGACGGGACAAGGGAGTCTTCTCTCAAATCAATGAGTGCACCCCGATTCATATTAATGATATGGGACCTACTGTTTATCGCCCAGTCCGAACGGTGTGTCTTAAGACACCACTTATAAAGAAGTTTTACATGGCTGAAATACTCAGGAAAAGCCACCTACATTACTAAAGGGTATTTTGCCACAGTTGAACATTTGATATTGCCTGGCAGGGAATCGAACCCACAACCTTCAGCGTGCAAGGCGGGAGAGCATTAGAGTTATGACTTTTTTACAACCTCGTATTCCTGTATTATGTTTTTTGTGAGTTTTTACCTAAGATTGCATAAAATCTTAATTATAAAGCGATTCGATAAAGAAAACTTCCGCACAAAAAGTTTCTAAAGTTTTTATTTTTCAGAACTTTTGACAATTTTTCAAAGTCTCTGTAAGCAGATATTTAACTGCAAGCAAGGTATAGGTGCAAACGACATAACCCTTTGTTTCTCACTAATTTTATTACCGTATTATAACATATACATCATTTTATATTTTATATCACTTTATTTCATATATCATAAAAACCCTTTTTAAAATTTAAATGGAATAATAGTAATTTTAATTTTTAATAATGGGCAAAAGGCCATTCATTCATCCATGCAACAGCAATATTTTTTTCGAGAAAAACATTTTTTTTTTTATTTCATAGAATTTTTTAATTTTTTTTAAAGTAGTAGTTTTATTTATAAAAAAGGGAATGAATACACATTAATAGACAATAGTTCATTCATTCTCACTACAGGAAATCATTTTTAAGAAAAAAGGTCAAAAGGTCATAACCCTAGTGAGCATACCATTGCACCAAGCTGGATAAAATAAGATATTCTTTAAAAATCCACGTGGTTGGAATAAATGTTCTTTATATTATTATTTATATTATATGTATATACCCTCGTTAGCCTAAAGGCTGAGGGTATGAAAAATGCTTTGGTACGGTACAAAAAAAAATAGCAATTTCTAGGAAAGTATTATGGATACGAGGTTAATTGTCGGTTTTCCAGGAAGTTGTAAGAATCACCAACATTTGGTACTAAATTAGTCAACCAACAATGGAACGACTTTAAAGGAATTCTAGTTAATGAAAAGCTTAAGATGATCCCTGTCGAGCAAAGAAATATATTAAAACACCTTTATCCCAGCAAAGTTTACAGAATTTAGACCAGTAAAAAAACGATTGCGACACGCGACGCTAACGTCCATACCCAAGGAAATCATTGTTCGAATAGGTTGTCCAAGTGAATCCGATTAGATTCGGTTTTTGTTACACAACAAACAACATCAACTACTATCCTGGACTGTGCACGAATTTCGAAAATAAAACCACCTGTTGCCGGAAATTGGAAGGCGCAAAAGCATGGCTATTTCAGAGAAAATCATTTTGGAGAAAGTAATTTTCTCACGTTCCAATTTGAGTACACAATTACCGCACACGTGTCCTTGAAGAGAGTACAGACATAACTTCTAGTAAAATAACCACCATTTAGTCTGAGTTAAACAGTTGAGGGGGGAGGTTGTGCTGTCGCGAGTTCGAACGGTTTCTGTGGGGACGGACGAGAGAAACTCAAACAATTGTCGTGTCTGTGAAAGTGAATACAAAGTAAGGAAGTGTTTCGTGTATTTTTATAACGGTTTAGGAAAGGACAACGATATCCTTTATTTTGAGGTAAGATTTTTTATGGATTTTTTTTAAGTTCTCTCAAATGTTCTAATAAATTTACTGACAATGTCGAATCGATTGCCGGTTGCGCAACCAAAAACCTTTTCACCAATAATTATGTATTAAAAAGGTGTTCAGATATTGTGGCTCTTTTTGGGCGTATGAACTTGTCTACAAAAATAAATATTGGGATTATAGGAAGGGGATCTTATTTTCATTCGATATATTGCACTCCCTCCAGTCATTTCAGTTTTTCACCGTATAAGTTAGAGGCTTTGGACCACTATGTCAGGTAGCATGGATTTGCCCACGAACAACATAATAACGCTGTAAACAGGACCACAAGGATAAGTAGCGTCTTAGTTTTCTAAAGAATCTTTGAACAGATCATAAACTGCATTTAAACAAAAATGTTGAACTTTTGTGGGGTAGGTACCCGACATGGACCATTTTCGGAGTTAAACTATATTTGGACAAATCGGTTGTTCTGTTCAAGATAATCGGGTCTACCGTTTCAGTGGAATTGTTTGCACTTTTGAGGGGAAGTTATCGGAAGAAGTGGACCAGTGGAAATTTCGAAAAAAATATCACGAAGACCATAGTTTGTACCGAAGCGGCTGATTCTTTTGAGATTTATCGTGCGCTGCAGCCACTACACATAGTGCCATAGGTTTTGTAAACCTTTCGGGTCATTTTCTCAGAAAGTATGGACTTGCCGCTTTACAAAATTGTACTGTCACAATGGGGGCAGATAATACAAGTTCTTGCAAAAACGATCAAAGCAATTCGAGAGCAACTCTTAAACTGCACCTTTCCGAAATTTTGTGTGGGAGGTAGCCGCAGGAGTAGACCAATGTGACCCATCTTCAAACTTGATTTAAGCTGCGACAAAATATTGTAAGGCAAAATTTGGTACCAAATCGGCTGATCAGTTTGAAAGTTTTTGGGCGCTCCAAGCACTACACATGGTGCCATATAGTTGTTTTAGACCTTTCCGTCTATTTTCTCAGGATGTATAGACTTGCCACTGAAAAAACTTGTACCGTGATATTTTGGGGCAGCGAATACAGATTAATACAGCAAAAATCAAAGGGATTCGAGAGTAGCTCTTTGGCTCGTAACTGAAGGAGTTGAAATATTTTTTGCATATTCCAACCCCATTTATGTATTACAGAAATATTACGATGTGCAAAATATGGACCAAATCGGTTACTGCCTTCAAGAGCTATTGTACGCATCACTTTAATCAAAAGTTTTGAACTTTTGTGTGGGAGGTATCGAAAAGTGTAGACCGATATTGTCCATTTTCCAACATAAACTAAGTTTGGACAAAATATTAGGAAGAAGTTGATCCGTACGAGAGTTATCACGAGCTCCAGCAAGCCAGCCAGACGGACGAACATGGCTAAATCAACTCCAAATTTTCTGAAACAGATTTCGGCGAACATTCTAAGGGTCTAAAACCACTATTCCAATGAGGCACATCTTGGCCGTTTGGAAGTATATACCGTCGTTTGTCTAAAGACTGAGGGTATTAAAATGAACATGAAGACCCTTAAAAAGACTTTAAGCCCATATATAATAAGTCGTTTAAGGCCTTCTATAAAAAGGACTGTAAGGTCTTCTATATGAAAACATTTAAGGCCTTAAATAAGTAGGCCTTTAAATCCTTCTGCAAGCAGGCCTAATAATCCGGCTTTTAGAATACCTTTCTACCGTTTAAGAGAAGACCTTTGAGGCTTTCAGGTCTTCCATAAGAACATCTTTAAAACCTTCAACAAGAATCCTTTTATGGCCTTCTATAAGAAGACCATTAAGGTCTTCTAAAACAAGACCGTTAAGGCCTTCTAAAAGAAGACCTTTACGGCCTTCTATAAGAAGACCTTTAAGGCCTTCTATAAGAAGACCTTTAAGGCGCCCTATAAGAAAACATTTAAGGTATTCTAAAAGAATAACTTTAAGGACTTACATATGAAGACCTCTTAGGCCTTCTATAAGAAGACTTTTAATGCCTTCCATAAGAATATATTTAAAGCCTTCAACAAGAATCTTTTTAAGGCCTACTATAAGAAGACCTTTAAGGTATTCTATAAGAAGACCTTATAGGCCATGTGTAAGAAAAGCTATTAGGCCTCTCTTAAGAAGACCGTTCTATAAGCAGACCTTTAAGGTCTTTTATAAGAAGACCTTTACGGCCTTCTATAAGAAGACCTTTAAGTCTTCTAAAAGAAGACCTTTAAGGCCTTCTAAAAGAAGACCTTTAAGGTTTTCTTTAAAAAGACCTCTAAGGCCTTCTATAGGAAGTTAAAGGTCTTCTATAAAAACACATTTAAGGCCTTCTGCAAGAAGACCTTTAAGGCGTTTTATAAGAAGACCTTTAAGGTCTTCTATAACAGACCTTTAAGGCCTTTTATGAGAAGACCTTTACGGCCTTCTATAAGAAGACCTTTACGGCCTTCTATTAGAAAACCTTTACGGCCTTCTATAAGAAGACCTTTACGGTCTTCTATAAGAAGACCCCTAAGGTCCTCTAAAAGAAGACCGTTAAGGTCTTCTATACGATAACATTTAAGGCCTTAAATAAGTAGGCCTTTAAATCCTTCTGCAAGCAGGCCTAATAATCCGGCTTTTAGAATACCTTTCTACCGTTTAAGAGAAGACCTTTGAGGCTTTCAGGTCTTCCATAAGAACATCTTTAAAACCTTCAACAAGAATCCTTTTATGGCCTTCCACGAGAATACCTTTTAGGCCTTGTGAAAGAAAACTTTTAGGCCTCTCATAAGAAGACCTTTAAGCCCTTCTATAAGCAGACCTTTAAGGCTTTCTATAAGACGACCTTTCAGGCATTCTATAACTAAACTTTTAAGAACTTCTATAAAAATATCTTCAAGGCCTTTTATAAGAAGACCTTTGGGGCCTTCTATAAGAAGTCCTTTAGGGCCTTCTGTAATAAGAGCTTTAAGGCCTTCTGCAATAAGAGCTTTTTGGGAAGATGTTAATTCCTTATATTATTCCTTATATTATATTAGATATTATCTTTAAGGCTTTCTATAAGAAGGCATTTATGAGAATACTTTTAAATCCGTCGATAAGAAGACTTTTAAGGCCTTCTAAGGCAAAACTTTTTGGGACTTTTAAGATCTTCTATAAGAAAACGTTTACTATTTATTCTATAAGAAGACTTTATAGGCCATGTGTAAGAAAAGCTATTAGGCCTCTCTTAAGAAGACCGTTCTATAAGCAGACCTTTAAGGCCTTTTATAAGAAGACCTTTACGGCCTTCTATAAGAAGACCTTTAAGTCTTCTAAAAGAAGACCTTTAAGGCCTTCTAAAAGAAGACCTTTAAGGCCTTCTATAAGAAGACCTTTAAGGTTTTCTTTAAAAAGACCTCTAAGGCCTTCTATAGGAAGTTAAAGGTCTTCTATAAAAACACATTTAAGGCCTTCTGCAAGAAAACCTTTAAGGCGTTCTATAAGAAGACCTTTAAGGTCTTCAATAACAGACCTTTAAGGCCTTTTATGAGAAGACCTTTACGGCCTTCTATAAGAAGACCTTTACGGCCTTCTATTAGAAAACCTTTACGGCCTTCTATAAGAAGACCTTTACGGTCTTCTATAAGAAGACCTCTAAGGTCCTCTAAAAGAAGACCGTGAAGGTCTTCTATACGAAAACATTTAAGGCCTTAAATAAGTAGGCCTTTAAATCCTTCTGCAAGCAGGCCTAATAATCCGGCTTTTAGAATACCTTTCTACCGTTTAAGAGAAGACCTTTGAGGCTTTCAGGTATTCCATAAGAACATCTTTAAAACCTTCAACAAGAATCCTTTTATGGCCTTCCACGAGAATACCTTTTAGGCCTTGTGAAAGAAAACTTTTAGGCCTTTCATAAGAAGACCTTTAAGCCCTCCTATAAGCAGACCTTTAAGGCTTTCTATAAGACGACCTTTCAGGCATTCTATAACTAAACTTTTAAGAACTTCTATAAAAATACCTTCAAGGCCTTTCATAAGAACACCTTTGGGGCCTTCTATAAGAAGTCCTTTAGGGCCTTCTGTAATAAGAGCTTTAAGGCCTTCTGCAATAAGAGCTTTTTGGGAAGATGTTAATTCCTTATATTATTCCTTATATTATATTAGATATTATCTTTAAGGCTTTCTATAAGAAGGCATTTATGAGAATACTTTTAAATCCGTCGATAAGAAGACTTTTAAGGCCTTCTAAGGCAAAACTTTTTGGGACTTTTAAGATCTTCTATAAGAAAACGTTTAAGGCCTTTTATAAAAAGGCATTCTTTTAGAAGATATAAGAACTTTATATTTGAAGACCTTTAATTCCTTTTATAAGAAAACCTTAAAGACCTTATATTAGAAGACCTTCTATAAGAAGACCCATAACGTCTCCGGTAAGAAGACCATTAATGCCTACAGAAGGTCTAAGGTCTATAAAAAGCCTTAAAGGCATTTAAGAGAATAATTTTAAATCCGTCGATAAGAAGACTTTTAAGGCCTTCTAAGGCAAAACTTTTTGGGACTTTTAAGGCCTTCTATAAAAATATGTTTAAGGCCTTCTATAAGAAGTCGTTTAAGGGCCTTCTATTAGGAACCCATTTAAAGTCATCTTTAAGGCCTTCTTTAATAAGAATACCTTTAAAATTTTCTAAGGCCTTCTAAAAAATATATTTAAGGTCTTCTATTGAATACTTTTAAGGCATTCTTTTGAAGAACTTTAAGGCCTTCTATTGAAGACTTTTAAGGCCTTATATTGAAGACTTTTAAGGCCTTTTATTGAAGACCCTTAAGACCTTCTATTGAATACCTTTAAGTCTCTCTTTTGAAGACCTTTAAGAGCTTCTATAAGCAGACCTTTAAGGCTTTCTATAAGACGACCTTTCAGGCATTCTATAACTAAACTTTTAAGAACTTCTATAAAAATACCTTCAAGGCCTTTCATAAGAAGACCTTTAGGGCCTTCTATAAGAAGTCCTTTAGGGCCTTCTGTAATAAGAGCTTTAAGGCCTTCTGCAATAAGAGCTTTTTGGGAAGATGTTAATTCCTTATATTATTCCTTATATTATATTATATATTATCTTTAAGGCTTTCTATAAGAAGGCATTTAAGAGAATACTTTTAAATCCGTCGATAAGAAGACTTTTAGGGCCTTCTAAGGCAAAACTTTTTGGGACTTTTAAGGCCTTCTATAAAAATATGTTTAAGGCCTTCTATAAGAAGTCGTTTAAGGGCCTTCTATTAGGAACCCATATAAAGTCATCTTTAAGGCCTTCTATAATAAGAATACCTTTAAAATTTTCTAAGGCCTTCTAAAAAATATATTTAAGGCCTTCTATTGAAGACCTTTAAGGCCTTCTATTGAATACTTTTAAGGCATTCTCTTGAATAACTTTAAGGCCTTCTATTGAAGGCTTTTAAGGCCTTCTATTGAAGACCTTTAAGGCCTTTTATTGAAGACCTTTAAGACCTTCTATTGAATACCTTTAAGTCTCTCTTTTGAAGACCTTTAAGAGCTTCTATTGAAGACCTTTAAGGCCTTCTTTTGAAGACCTTCTTTTTAATAAGGACTTATAGGTCTACTTATGGAAGCTGTTAATACAAATTTCAATATTTTAATATTATTAAATTTCAATATTTTAATATTAAAACACTTTAACTTGGCCTTGTATCTTATCGTACACATTAACATACAATATAAATGTATGTAGGTATTTAAACAATTTTTTTCTTTACAATTTTCATAAAAAATTTCTAATAACTTTAAGTAACTTTCTCTATTTGCTTATTTATGTACCATTTTTTGTGTCTTGTTTCTTTTGCAGTTCAATGCTAGCTGTGTGTCAACATTTGTTACCTACTCACCAGACGGAATAAAGACAACAAGAACATCAACAACATCACCAGCAACAGCAACAACATTATCATTATATTGCCAATTATAAGAAATTATTTAGAAGAAAAAAGTCAAACAAACAGTGAGGCAGACGGACAGTCAGATGAAATACCATTGATGGAACATGGTGTTGAGGCGGCAGCAGTGCAAAAGGCAATAAGATTTCTACAAACATCATCAACAACAACAACTACTACTACATTTATGTTTGTGTGTTTTCTTTGATGTTGAGAAGAGAAATTGTAAATAAAATAAACGCCTTAAATTATGCAAAGGAATTGTGAGCGAGGCTTTTGCTGTGTTACTACCACTACTACCTTTGTCATTATCCTCCAAGAAGAGCATTTGGTGTTGTGGTTGTATTGCTGTTGCTCTCAGGGTTTTTAGCTTAGCAAACAAAGAGACAAACAAACAAACAACCATACAGACAAGCAAATAAACAAGACAACCAGCATTCGTAAATAACAATCAATTGGCCTAAGGCTTATTTATGGCATAAAACCAGGTAAGGTAAGAAAGACGAGAAAAAAAAATTATTCCCAAGGAAGCAAAGAGATTCTCTTCTACTCCCCCTCAAACTATACACAAGGAGCATGAGTGAGAGCAAGCTGCTTACCAACTGCCTGGCTGGGTCTCGAGCACTGCTTCCATGTGCCAAGGGCAGAAAATTCGTGTAACTTTTTTGTGCGTTCTTTAAAGGCAATTGAATCCAAGAAGGTGGTGGTATCGGTGTTTTAGACTGAAGTCAATGAAAAATACCTTGGCATTGGTGAACACGGTAACTATGAATGGAAGATTAATGGTAAAATTTAAACACCATTTAACGGCGAATGTTTACAAGCGCCAGCAAATGTACTATCTTCAAACCGCACCAATAAAAACTTCAAACGTAAAGCGGCAAATGCGAAAAGAACATCTTTGAACGAACACACAACGGAAAATAGCAAAGCTATAGCCTTTGGCAAGAAAACATAAAAAAGGAAATAAATAACATTATTAGTGTGGAAAAGTAAACACCGACAACAACAACAGCAACAACAGCATTTTTGATCAACATATCAGCATTTAAAAGCAATTGAAAAGCACGTTAAGCAAACAAACAAATTGCAAAGAACATTGTAAACAATTTAAACAAACAAGTGAAAAATTAACAAACAAGTACCAAAAAAAAAGAAGAAAACAAAACAAAAAAGGAAAATTTATAACCCGTCCTTGCCGCAATTAGCAGCCACCATTAACAAAAACAAATAGCAACAAAAACAACAACAACAGCAACTACTACTTTCAACATGGAGCCTTCTTTATATCACTACATCAGCATAAGTCTCTTGGTAACCCTGCTGCATTTCTCCAAAAGTCATGAACACACAGATGGTTTTAAGCCGGGTAAGTGAAATCTACATGTTTAACCCCCTTTCTCTCCTCCTCTACTCAAGGCCACATGGCCCAATAACCAAGTGTTTATTTTTTATGTTGTTGTTATTGTTGTTTATACTCCACTTCATTTTAATTTATTAGTTGTTTTTATTTTGTCCATTGTCCTACCTATGCTCGCTCTACTCATTTAGCAGAGTAGCAACAATTTATCACTTTCTCCCCCACCCCATTTTGTTCACCCCATAATACTGCAATTGCCTAGGTTTGTTTTGTTATTGTTATCCCATGTTTTTTTTCGGTACGGAACATTTAATAAAAATATTGTTATTATTTTAATTAAAATTGCGGTTGCAAAATTTCCAATGTTCATCGCTTCGGTGTTTATGTTTTTTTCTGCTGTTGTTGTTCACTGCTGGCCTTGTCTCTCGCCAGCAATTGTAAAAATGTTTATCGTTCCGGACGACACTGTGTGTGTGTCTGCGTGTAATTGGTTATGTTCAAGGCATATAATTTAATTAAAAACATTTTGTTGCACAACTACAAGAATTGTATTTTTATTTTATTTATGTTGTTGTTGCAATGAACAAAGTTATAGAGAATATCAGTTTATTATAGTTGGCGAAATTTGTGTAAAATTAGTATGATCAATAATGTCAGAAGATGAACTAATTAATATGGGATATTCCATAGCTAGGAAGCTTATTGCGAAAAAACAGTGGGAAGTAAACTTGATTATTTAGGGTCAAGGCAGAGAAGACTGTAGTTTCAGTTGAAGCCACTCATCATTTAGGGGGATGCGGAAAATTTATTATGTTGCTTAATTTTATTAATTAATTTTAATTGAATTAATTAATTTTAATTTTATTAATTTATTTTAATTTTATCTAAGTTAGCTGATTACACTGTACAACAAAATTGAACTTTTTTTAAAATTACAAGAAACCCCGCACAGATTATGAAAGAGGGCCGAAAAAAAGAAGACACGTGTATCGACGTTTTCAAAGTTTACGTCGGGAAGTAACCTAAATAGGCGTGGCAAGTTCCGTCCATTTCTACAGGTTTTGAAATCTTCGACATCAGATTCCTTGGAATTCTTGCATTTTAGGTATAAAGTGTCTTTGACAATATTACTGACAACCATGCGGGGTATCTTTTTATGAAAAAGTCACTAAATGGGTCTTTTTGGTCCCTTTTTTCAAAAACGTTTAAAAACTCCTTTAAAATATGATCGTATCAAATCAAAATATTCTACAAAATTATTTGCCATAAAATGTTACTATAGGTCCCCTAATATAACAAAACTCTAAATCGTACCTAAACGCCAGGAATCTGGCAAAAGTAAAATCACGTTTTAGGGTTAATGTTGTACTTTTTCTGATTTTATTAAGTTTTGTGCCACAAATCTTCATTCTAGAAAGAAGATGTCAAAGACAAAAATATTCTCCAACAAATTTTAATATAAACCGCCGAATAAATGAAATACGTATTTACAATATATATCAAGAAAATATATATATCAAATTTGCCAACAAAACACCTAAATATTTTTTGAATAAATTTGTTTTGTTCTTTTTTGGAGTTGATGCATGAAAGTAACATGAAATTTTGTTTTAGACGAAAGGTGTTAAAAGAAGAAATATTCTATACAAAATTTCACTGTAAGTCCCAGAACAATTTAAATATCTAAGTACAATACTTTGTTAAGAAAATTACGTTACAAAATTAGATATTATAGGTGAAAGTTATTTGTTAAACTTTTAGACTCTTAATTAAAATTTATTCCATACTGAGTCAAAATCTCCTAAATATTTCACTTTTTGGGGATTGTGTCAAAAGAAGAAATATTGCCAATCAAATTTCATTATGAGGCTCTGAACAAAAGAAATTTGTAGCTATAGTATTTAACATCTCTAGAAGCTTTCGCATTTCATATATGATTTGGGACCATATTCTACCGTTTTTATTCACAATTTTATGATCTGCGGTCACAAAATATATTTTATTGATGTTTTTCCATAATAAAATGTTTCAGAAAATTATATGTGCTCGATCCAAACTGTTTTTGGAATATCTATGGTGAACATATATAGGGAAAATATTGATAACCCAGATCGGACTTTGTAAAATTACGTGTTTTAGTCTATTAACTAAAATAATGTCATCAGGATTAGTCATAGGTTCCTGATATTATATGTGAAAATGCGGGGATAGTCTACCCCTCAGTAATGTTGGCGACATTTCCTGAGTATTTCTGCCATGTAAAACTTCTCTAGAAGTGGTGTCTTAAGACACGCCCTTCGAACTCGACAATAAACAGTAGGTCCCGTATCATTGAGCTAATATGAATCGGGGTGCCTCATTGATTTGAGAGAAGTCTCCCTTGTCCCTCATGGGATGTTTGTGGAACAATTATTATTATTAGTCTACGGCTATTGCCCAGTGAATATATTCGACATACAAGTCCTAACGTCCATGGTATTGGCAAGGTCCTATATACTATAATGATGGCAGATACTCCTTTTCTGATAACATTGACTGAAGATGTATTTGGGAATGTCAGTAACGGATTTGGTTCATACTTTGCATATCGTAATATTACTTCGAGACAGAGAACAGGTTCGAATATGGATTATATATCAAATCCTTCAGGTACCTCCCACACAAAAATTCGGAAAAATGCAGTTTAAGGCCTGCTTTCGCTAATGTCTTTGTTGTAACAAATTGTATTAGCTGCCCCCATTACGACGATGCATGTTTTTATCAGGGGTAAGTCCATACTATCTGAAAAAATAGCCCGAAAGCTGTAAAAACCTGGCATCATACGTACGATAACTCTCGAACGGATTATCCGATTCGGTCCAATATTTGAGTTTTATAATATTTTGTCCAAATTAAGTTTAAGTTTGAAGATAGACACTATCCACTATTCCCGTACCTCCCACCCAAAAATTAAAAAAAATGTCACTAAAAAATAGGCGCTATATCAGTTGAACGGAGCAACCGTCCAAACTTTACTTACTTACATAGCTGGCCCATTACAGAATATTTGGTCCATAGACCGAACTAAGAAAAGATCTTCAATTCTCTCTGTTTAGTGCTTCGCTTTTTGGAATACTGCGCCTTGTCATCTCTTCATCCACTTGTTTGCGCCATCTATTCTTTGGCCTGCCAATTCTGCGTGCACCGCCATGTGGCTCGAGTTTAGACGCTTTTTAGCGGGTTCATCATCGCTCATTCTTATTATATGGCCTAGCCAACGCAATCGTTTAACTATATTGATCGGTCCGTAGATCATTCGAAGAATTTTTCTCTCAAACACGCCAATCACTGCCTTATCTGCTTGCGCAAGTACCCAGCCTTCGGAACCATACATCAGCACGGGTTGTATCAGTGTTTTGTAAGGCGTTATTTTTGTTTGCCGAGTTTTGGCTTTGTTTTTAAAGTGCTTACTTAAGCCAAAGTAGCATCTGTTGGCCAATACAATTCTTCTTTTTATTTCACAACTGATGTCGTTTGTTGTGTTTATGACGGTGTCGAGGTATACGAAGCCTGTTACTACCTCAAAATTATAGCAACCCACTTCAACAGTTGGTCCGATCTCAATGGACGCATTGCGCGTCGACACCATCAACTTGGTCTTCTCGCCGTTTACCGCCAGACCCACTTTACCAGATTCTCCTTCAACCTTCATAAAGGTATCGGTTACTTCTTTTACTAATCGTCCTATGATGTCTATATCATCAGCATAAGCAAGTAACATGTGGCTATTGGTGTAGATTGTGTCACTTCTTTTGACGTTTGCCTTTCGTATAACCTTTTCTAGCAGGATGTTGAAAATATCACACGAAAGGCTGTCTCCTTGCCTGAAACCTCTTTTGGTACAAAACTTTTCGGAGAGGTTCTTTCCTATTTTAACTGAAGATCTTGTGTTAGTTAGAGTCATTTTACAAAGCCGAATGAGATTTGCGGGGATACCAAATTTAGACATTGCTTGGAATACATTTGAACGTAGCGGGCTGCTTTATAATCGAAGGCTGCTTTATAATCGACAAAAAGGTGGTAGGTGTCGATCTGCATATCTTGGGTCTCCTCCAGGATTTGCCGCAGAGTAAATATCTGGTCAATGGTGGACTTGCCAGGTCTAAAGCCGCATTGGTATGGTCCAATTATTTCGTTGACCATGGGCTTTAGTCGTTCGCACAATATCCCTGACACTATCTTGTAGGCGATAGTTGGAGCATAAAATCTTATCTCCTTTCTTATGTACGGGACACAGGATGCTCATGTTCCAATCGGGTCGGGTACGCGTTCTTCCTGCCAAATGGAGCTAACTAGCTGATGCATACACCTTATCAGCGTGTCGCCTCCGGTTTTAAACAGCTCAGCTGGTAGGCCATCAGCTCCTGCTGCCTTATTATTCTTCAGCCGGTTTATTGCTGTATTTACCTTCATTAAAATAATAGGCGCTATATCTGCTGAACGGAGCAACCGTCCAAACTTTGGATCTCCTAATATTTTGTCCAAATGTACTTTTACTTCAGAAATGGTCGATATCGATCTTCTCTTCGGGTACCTCCCCCACAAAAGTTAAACATTTTTATTAGAGTTCAGTTTAGGATCTGTTGGAAGATTCTTTGGAAAATTATACCGATGCTACTCCCTGTTTAAGCGATATTCTGTTTTTCGTGGGAAATTCCATGCCCCAAAACCTCTAAGTTATACGGTGACTAACTGAAATGACTGTTGGGCACAATATCTTCCGAAAAGAATAACACCCAAAATAAATAAAGTTTTTTCATCGATTTGAAAATAATTGTGGTCTGCAGAGCGATTTCCTGAAAATATGCCATTGGCCCTTCCTTCTTGGAGGTCTCTGTCTCCCAAGCACTGATTTTGATGCTAATTACAGCGATATTTTGCCATATCACTGATATTTGATCGGGCCGAGCAGAACTTTCGCTAAGCAATATTATTCCCATTTGGCCCAACAAAAATTCGGATCCGGTAGTCATTATGTAACTCATTACAAAGTACTCATTACAAAGTACTCAGACCACAAATCAGAGGATTGTGTGTTAAACTCTCACCGCCGGCTGGGTACTTTTTGTTAAAAAAAAACAAAGAACATCCGGTGGTGCACATGTAAGCGATTAAATAACCCTTAATGTTTGTGTGCGTGGCCTAGTGTGTAGTGTGTTCGGCTACAAATCAGAAGTTCACAAGATCAAATCCAGCAGGGGGCGAAATAAAAAATAGAATAAAAAATATGAAGTGTGTTGAAATTTAACACAAATTCCACCTCAACTGTTCTAAAAATAGAAAATATATTTTTAGCTTATAGCTTATTTTTATACCCTCAGTATTTATGCTAACGAGGGTATGTACACTTTCATACGGGCAAAATGTGCCTCATCGAAATAATGGTTTTAGACCCCAAGTATGTTTGGACGAAATCCGTTTCAGACAATTTGAAGTTCATTTAGCAAAATGTCCGTCCGTCTGTCTGTCTGGCTGGAGCGCACCATAACTCTCGAATGGATGCACCGATTCGGTCCAAAAATTTGGCTTTCGTAATATTTTGCTCAAGTTTACTTTAAGTTCGAAGAGGGCTATATCGGTCCACTCCCTCCGGTACCTCCCCCACAAAAGTTCGAAAATGTTCGGAAATTTGTGCGAACTATAAATCTTGAAGGAAATAACCGATTTGATCCATACTTTGCACATCGTGAAATTTCAACCAGACTTAGATGAAGTTCCAATATGGACTCAATCGGTTCACTCCTTCGGGTACCTCCCACACAAAATTTCAGATAAGTTCAGTTTAGGACCTACTCTCGAATCGGTTTGATTTTTGTTGCAACAACTTGTATTCACTTCCCCCCATACGACGGTACAAGTTTCATCAGAGACAAGTCCACACTTCCTGAGAAAATAGCCTGAAAGGTGCAAAAAGCCCCTATGATGCCGTGTGTAGTGGTTGGAGAGCAAGATAACTCTCGAACGGATCTGCCGATTCGGTCCAAAATTGGGTCTTCGTAATATTTTGTAAAAACATAGTTTAAGTTCGATGATGGGCTATATCGGTCCACCACTTCAGGTACCTCCCCCACAAAACATTTTCGGAAAAATTGTGCGCACGTTAACTCTTGAAGGGTGTGACCGATGTAATTCATACTTTGCTCATCCTAATATATCTACCAGATATAGATCAGGTGCGAATATGGACTATATTTGTCTACTCCTTCGGGTACCTCTCACACAAAATTTCGGATAAGTTCACTTTAAGACCTGTCCTCGAATTACTTTGATTTTTGTTGAAGCAATTTGCATTTGCTACCTCCATTACGAAGGTAAAAGTTTTTTCAGCGGCAAGTCCATATTTTTTGGGAAAACAGCCCGAAAGTTGTAAAAAACCCCTATGTCAACATATGTGCCTGTCAGAGAGCACGATAACTCTCGACCTGTTCAACCGATTTGGTCTTCGTCATATTATATCCAAACTTAGTTTCATGGGCTATACCGGTCCACAACTTCCGGTACTTCTCCCCACTATTTAAAAAATGTCACTAAAATGCTAGGACGATATCACTTGAATGGGGCAAACAATTTGGTCTGAATTTTGGATCTCCTAATATTTTGTCAAAACTTAGTTTAACTTCTAAAATGGCCCATATCGGTCCTCCCTAAGGGTACCTCCCCTAAAAAAGTTCAACATTTGTGTCTTAGTGCAGTTAATTCCTAATCCACATTTTTGTCGGCAAATTCAAATGTCCAAAAAGGGCCACAAAATTCTGAAGAGACCTTAAATACATTCGATCTGTCTGTAGGTGAAAGTTTCACTTTACATTGGCTGAGGGTATATATCTGTCGGCAAAGCCGACTGACATTTTTTTACTTGTTCAACTTCCAGTGGCCATAAAATAACTAGTTATTCTAGTGGTCATAGAATAACTAGTAGATCAGTGCGACATGCCCTTGTTTAAATAATGGGTTAGTAGGGGGATTTGTAAGTAGTTACGGCTGCCAAAAATCCCTTAAAAAACCTATTCTTTTGGGAGGATTTTTTGCTGGGAGGATACCAGTAGGCGTTCGCAAAACATTTATTTTGTCTTCTCATTTTATAATTTCGATATACATAAGTACAAGTTTCGAAATATTGCTAGATAAGCCACTCCCAGAGCCGATATGTCTGATGAGCTGGCTAACTAACAGCGAATACTGTCCACATAATTTGGTGGTTGCGTGGGAATCTCTTCGGCTTACCTTTTTAATTTGCAAAACTCTTCGATCATTCAGCTCAACTTCAACGAGAAATTAATAAGAAGATTTTCTCGTTCGAATTTGTTGTTTGTCTTTCATAAATAGCCCTGGATAACTACATATCCACAGCTAAACTCATGTCTAGTGTCGTGGCCGCTATATGATATTGCGTCACCTGGGTATATTTGGGTATTGGTGTGAGGTCCTCCATATTCAAATGCACTACATAGACAGTGTTATCGGCTGTGTAACTACTCTCTTTGAATATTATGTATCTTTAAGTGTTGAGTGTGGTTTAAATGAAAAAATTCGTATTAACCACCACGCATCTGTAACCCATTTTACCATTTACCATTTTTCTGGTTAAATTCAATTTTGATATTTTCTATCGATTATTTTGAACAAATATTTTAAAACACCCATATCCTCACTTAAATCCCTCCCTAGGGTTCCCTGTTATAAGTATAATGCTGCATAGTACGTAGAATATAGTCTAAAAACTATGGTCTTTCTATAATCTATAACATTTTATATTTAACATTGATATGAAAACAATTTCGGTATTTGTTAAGCTTTCATAGACAATTTTCCACAATATTTATAAAAAAAAAACGAGAACTTCATTACATTTGATTGTTTGGAATACCTATAACAATAAAGGTGAATACAAATCAATTTAGTCACATAAAAAATTTAAGTTACGAATTTAGTAAAAACCAAATACACACATTCACATATACATACATAGATTGCTCTCAATTAACTTAAACAAATATAAGAAACAAAAAATCTAAATAAAATTCTATTAGCTAAACATACAAACACACACACGTGTAAATTCACACACATACATGTACATTCATGTACATACGTATAATAAAATCTAATTTTCTCCAAAATGAAATTAAAAGTTGTTGAAAAATAACACAATAAAAAACAATAACAAATGCTGTTGTTTATTTTAAATTAATTTCAATCTCTTTTTTGCCTGGTTCGCTTTTTGCTTCTGATTATTTGGCCTTGCTGTCGATGTTTTTGTTGTTGGTGTTACACGCTAATATTAGGATTTTTAATTGTTTTCAATTTAATTGAAATATTTTTGCTATTACTTTGTAAAGTAAACTTTGTATGGCAAGTGTGTATGTGTAAAGCAATATGTATTTTGGTGGTGGAAGTGGTTAGATGTGTAGGTGTACACGTGTGTAAAGGTATATGGATTGTGCTGTCAAACGGAAAGTTCATTTAAGTCAGCATTTTTTCGTTTATTTGCATTTTTTCCTGTTTGTTGTGTGTGTTTCTGATGACGTTATGAAATTGTTGTTCACCTACCCCAACAACAACAACAACAATGTGTTGGTATGTTGATAACATTGCAAGCGAAAAAATGATAATAATAATATTACAAAATTTGTGTATATTACATGCTTCCGCACATAAAATGACTAACTTTTTGATAATGCACGGGACAGGCAATATAATTTTAATGTGCATTTTAATATTATGATAAAATTGTTTGAAACATTGTTTGCAACACAGTGGTGTTTAAAGTGGAAAAGGAGACAAAAATGTCATATTCCAAAGTTAAAATACTCATGAGATCGCTATATCTGCAAGAAAGTTACAAGAAGATCTTTTAAAAGGAAAGCTATAAGAAAAAGATCTGCAATAGGAAAACCTGAAAAGCCTTCAAAAAGAAAAACTTACGGGCGTAATATAAGAAGACTTTATGGGCGTTCTATAAGAAAATCTTGCCTTCTACTAGGAGTCCTTACAAGCCTTTTAAAAGAAGTCCTCTCATGCCCTCCATATGAAGACCTGAAATGTCTTCTATAAGAAGACCTCTAGAGGTATTCTATAAGAATATCTAACAGGTCTTCTACCATAGGAGCACCTGACAAGCCCTCTGTAAGAAGACCTTACAAACCTTTTATAAGGCCTTCTATAAGAAGTCCACACAGGATTTTTTAAAATGGTCCTTAATGTTTTTTAAAGAAGGATTTAAATGCCTTCTAAAAAAAGAGGTTACAGGCATACAGACATTCTAACAAAAGCCGTCACACGCCTTCTATCAGAAGTCCCAACAGGAATTCCATGAGAACGCTTTGCAGGCCTTCTATAAGAAACCCTTATATTAGAGTACCTTCCGGGCCTTCTATACGAAGATGTTATGATCTTACAAGCCGTCTACAAGAATACCTTGGTGACCATCTTTATGAACACCTTACTTGTTTTCTAAAAATGACCTTATAGACCTTTTATGACAAGACCTTAAATTCCTTCTACAAGAAGGCCTTACAAGCCTTCTATAAGCTGACCGTAAAGACCTTCTATAAGATGACCTTAAAAGCCTTCTATAAGGAATCTTTCAGAATTTTTATAAGAAAACCTTACAGGTATTCTATAAGAAGTCCTATACGGCTAGTTCGGACTTCTTTAGAAAGTCCCGATAGTCCTTTTAAAAGAAGTCTTTACAGGACTTTTTATAGAAGAGCTTAAACACCTTCTATAAGAAGTCCTTAAAGGCCTTCTATAAGAAGTCTTTAAAGGCCTTCTATAAGAAGTCCATAAAGGCCTTTTATAAGAAGTCCTTAAAGGGCTTTTATAAGAAGTCCTTAAAGGCCTTCTATAAGAAGCCCTTAAAGACCTTCAATAAGAATTTCTATAAGAAGTCTTTAAAGGTCACCTTAAAGAAATCCTTAAAGGCATTTTATAAGAAGTCCTTAATGGTTTTCTATAAGTCCTTAAAGATCTTCTAAAAGTATTCCTTAAAGGCCTTCTAAAATAAGTTTGTAAAGGCCTTTAATAAGGAGTTCCTATACGGCAAGTCCGGAATTCTTTAGGAAGTCCCGACAGGCCTTCTCTAAGAAGTCCATGCAGAAATTCTACAAGAAGACCTTAGAGGCATTATATAGCAAGACCTCAAAGGTCTTTTAGTGGAAGACCATAGCATGAACTCCTTACAGGACTTTTTAAAGAGTCCCGTACCGGATATTTATAGGAATCTTTTACAGGCCATGATAAGGAAGTCTCGAAAAAGATGCTATAAGCATTACCTACAGGACTTCTATAAAAATAATACCTTTAGTTCTTCTTATAGACTACATCAAGGTCTTCTATAGGAAGATGTCAAGGTCTTATAGAAGTGGAGAAGTTAAGTCTTCTATAAGAACAAGAAGTCTTCTATAAGAATACCTCAAGATATTCTATAAAAAGACCTCAAAGTTTTCTATAAGAAGACCTCAAGGTCTTCTATAAAAAAGCCCTCATGGTCTTCTATAAGAAGACCTCAAGGTCTTCTATAAAAAGACCTCATGGTCTTCTATAAGAAGACCTCAAGCTGTTCTATAAGAAGACATTAAGGTCTTCTGTAAGAAGTTCTCAAAGTCTTCTATAAGAAGGCCTCAAGGTATCCTATTAGATGACCTCAAGGTCTATAAGAAGACCTCAAGGTCTTCTATAAGAAGACCTCAAGGTGTTCTATAAGAATACCTCAAGGTGATCTATAAGAATACCTCAAAGCCATCTATAAAAAGACTTCAAGTCTTCTATAAGAATACTGCAAGGTCTTCTATAAGGAGGCTGCAAGGTATTCTATAAGAAGACTTCAAGGTCTTTTATAAGAAGATTGCAAGGTCTTCTATAAGAAGACTGCAGGGTCTTCTATAAGAAGACCTCAAGGTCTTCTATAAGAAGACTGCAAGGTCTTCTATAAGAAGGCTGCAAGGTCTTCTATAAGAAGACTGCAAGGTCTTCTATAAGAAGACTGCAAGGTCTTCTACAAGAAGACTGCAGACTGCAGACCTGAGGTCTTCTCAAAGAAGACCTTGAGGTCTTCTTACAGACGACCTCAGGGTCTTCTTTGAGAAGACCTCAGGGTCTTCAAGGTATTCTATAAGAAGACCTCAAGGTCTTCTATAAGAAGACTGCAAGGTCGTCTGTAAGAAGACCTCAAGGTCTTCTTTGAGAAGACCTCAGGGTCTTCTTTGAGAAGACCTCAGGGTCTACTATGAGAAGACCTCAAGGTCTGCTATAAGAAGACCTCAAGATCTTCTATAAGAAGACCTCAAGGTCTTCTATAAGAAGACCTCAAGGTCTTCTATAAGAAGACCTCAAGGTCTTCTATAAGAAGACCTCAAGGTTTTCTATAAGAAGACCTCAAGGTTTTCTATAAGAAGATCTCAAAATCTTCTATAAGAAGACCTCAAGGTCTTCTATAAGAAGACCTCAAGGTCTTCTATAAGAAGACATCAAAGTCTTCTATAAAAAGACCTCAAGGTCTTCTATAAGAAGACATCAAAGTCTTCTATGAGAAAACCTCAAGGGCTTCTATAAGAAAACCTCAAGGTCTTCTATAAAAAGACCTCAAGGTCTTCTATAAGAAGACCTCAAGGCCTTCTATAAGAAGACCTCAAGGCCTTCTATAAGAAGACCTCAAAGTCTTCTATAGGAAGACTTCAGGGTCTTCTTTGAGAAAACCTCAGGGTTTCCTATAAGAAGACCTCAAAACCTTCTATAAAAAGTCCTCAAGACCTTCTGCAATAAAACCTCAAGGTCTTCTATAAGAAGACCTCAAAGTCCTTTATAAGAAGACCTCAAGGTCTTCTATATAAAGATTTCCAAGGTCTTCTATAAGAAGATCTCAGGTTGTTCCATAAAAAGACCTCAAGTCCCTACAGGACCACTCATAGAAGAAGTCCTTACAGGACTTCTATAAGAAATCTCTACGACAATCTCTGCATGTTTCCGGAATTATAAAGCTTTTGGGGGTTCGCATAAGAAGACCTCAAGGTCTGCTATAAGAAGGCTTCAAGTCCTTCTACAATAAGAACTCAAGACCTTCTACAGGAAGACCTAAAAGTCTTTTATAAGAAGACCTCAAGGTCTTCCATATAAAGATCTCTCAGGTCTTCTATGAGAAGATCTCTAAAATATTCTATAAAAAGACCTATAAGTCCTTACAGAAGAAGAAGAAGAAAGAACGACGAAGTCCTTACAGGATTTCTAAAAGAAGTCCCTACAAAAACTGCCTCCACGACAATCTCTGCATGTTTCTGGAATTATAAAGTTTTTGGGGGTTCGCAGTGACAGAATTCCTTTATTGTTGTTTTAATACATAATACCTTCGTAATTTTATCGGGTTTTAACGTTAGTTCTCCAGATGACACCTCACGTGCAAGATGATTCAAATACTGAACTTCTACTTAATATTTCCATCCCCTAGCTCAATATTCTCATTCATACTTTCTAATAATTATTTGATTGCTTTCTTACATTTCCTTCATTTAAATAATTCCCAAATTGTTATCTTTGATTTCACAGTTCCTGATGGTCCCTTTTTGTATAAAAATTCTCTCAACAAAACATAAACATATTAAATATGACATTTAACAACAACAACTCAACAGCACAAACGTTAAATAAAGAATTTGCCAAAATTAGTTGGGGTGGGCTTTAAACTAACAAATCGTTCTCTCCCTCTTTCTTCGCCAAAAGAGAATGGCGCAAAACACAAAACACATATTAAATGACAGTTTCTATCATCAGCATATTCAGCCCGTAAGAGTCATGGCCCAGAGTAACACAGTTCCCCCAAAAACGACAAAACTGCTATTCTGTAATGATTTTGGCATTTTGTAGCCTTCAATAGATTCACACACAGCCCCATTGGCTGCCTGGCTGGATGGCATTTGCATAAGTTGCAACTGTTGAAATGGCACACAAACACCCACACACTCAATGTGAAATATTTCACACATATCCCTTTACATTATTATACACATGTCGTTACAATAAAATGCATTCATGTCACCTCCTTCACAACACCCGAATACACAGACACATATCGGCAAAGAGTTTAACCCGTTTTACTGGCTATAGTTCACTAAACTTACCCATACATATACTACTGGTATGCTGTCTACCGGTGTCTGGTTTAACGCTTGGTTTATTTTGTGCATAGAAGAGAGTGTGTCTAGGTGTTTGGTTCTCTGTGTATATATTTTTTGCCCTCTTTTTTAGTTTATATTTAAAATGTAATTTTTTATTTATACTTTCTATTTTGCCCTGTTATTGTTGTTAATGTTTCTCTTTGTTGAGGTGGGTGCCTCACTCAATTGCTTGCCAGACCTAAGGTTTTTATATTTTCTCCAATCCATTCACGGTTTCCGCTCTGTTTTTTTTTCTTTTTGGCTTTTTTTTGTAAGTCGGTATTTCTGGCACTGTCGTTTAACGTAATAGACCACAATTTATTACATCGTGCTTCAATGGTGCGATACCTTCCTTGTGCATAGCTCAATGGTCGTTCGACCGGCTCTATGTGAGAGAGAACTCTATAGGTCTGTTTCTATTTTTGTTCGATTTATTCAAATGAAGTTGCGCCTTTTAAATGATGTGGGTTTGTATATCGTGGCATAACTTTTTCCTGTTTCGTGAAAGGTTTATTTAAACGTTTTTCTGTTTTTTTTTTTTCGGAAAATATTTCCTAGAATAATGCGATAATTGTTGAAGGTATTTAAAGCAGGACATTTATGGAAAGTGAACAATGTGGGTAATACAGTTTATGAAGCAATTCAATTAAGTGGCATTTAAATAATTGAATTAAGAGAATTTCGTTTAGGAGACTATGTACCAAACTGGTTTAAGCCTCAATACTAAATACTCTAGAGAGCACTTGCTTTCAGGATTATTTAACAAAAAGTGTTTGGAAAAAAATCTTTAAAGACACTGTTTCATATTTCACTAGGGTTTCGATTTTTGTGCCTAAAGAAGAGCTTAATAAATTAAAATGATAAGTCAAAGGTCATAAATAATAATTGGTTTATAATTTTGTTTAGGTTTATATTAATTTATTTTTTTGCAAAATGTGGCCATTCAAACAGTTATTGTGAATGGTGGTCGCTATTGTGAGATGATAACGAACTCTTTATGTCCCGAATTGGAAGATGTGGAATGACCGTTTTATTTCACATGGCGACGAACTCAACTGGTGTAATAATTCAAGACCTAAGGGAGGAGATAATTTGTGACATTATGGGTACAAAAGCCCAATTACCTTCAGCTGCCATCCAAAATGTGGACCATTCTGCTAGTTTAAAGGTACTCTACTCAAATCTATGTCTTTTGATGTATAAGACCCCTGCTATAGCCATAAAATACCAGTTACAACTGAATTTCTTAGAAAATTTTAACCTGAAAATGTGTCTAAAAACAGCAAAACACCTCAAATCGGGTGGTACCGTTATATGGGGGTTATACCAAAACGTGGACCTATGTCCACAATTTTTGGTAAATAAATTTTGGGGCCTCTAGGAAGTCCAAATGCCAAATTATATCTAATTTGGTCTGCAAATGTGGTTCAAAACTCCAAACTACCTTAAATCAGGTGGTTCGTTTTATATGGGGGCTACAACAAAACGTGGACTGATATAGCACATCTTCGAACTTGACCTGCCAGCGAACAAAATACCCACCTTGACAAAATTTCAGCGTCCTACCACATATGTCTATCATACTTTATGGGGTCAATGCATTGCAAACGGAAAACCAAGCATAATATACCTACCACACTATGCACGGTGCTCTTGAGGCAACTTTAAATGGAAGGTGCTTACACCTGGGAAGTTTTTGCGTATTCTGAAACTACAAAGTTCATAGAGAAAAAGCCAAAAAAACAACAAAATCGCAATTCGAAATTTGTGGGGTTTTTTAAGTTTTCACGATTTTGCTTGGAAACCGCAAGTCCTATCAAAAAAGGACAAAAGAAAATGTTGTAGATATAAAAATTCTCTACATAATTGACATCTATGGTAGTTTCGTAGGTTTTACCGTTATTGAGATATTGAAGTTCAAATTGGGACAATGCACTGACTGTATCTCCTCCTTATAAAACAAGGTCATAACTGCAATTTCCCAACTTAAACTTATATATCTCGAAAATGGTACAACCTAGGAAAAAATTACGAATGTCAATCTTGTAGAGAATTTTCACAGCGAAAAGATTCTCTCTAGCCCTATTTCGATAAAACTTCACTTCACTTTTCAAGCAAAACGTGAAAACCTAACAAAAAGGCTAAAAATGTGACGTGAATATCTATACTCGTATACCTCAAAAATGGTAAAACCTATGAACAAATCATAACGGTCGATTCTCTAGAGAATAATCACAGCTCCATTTTCTTTAGCCTCATTTCGATAGGACTTGCGGGTTCCAAGCAAAATCGCGAATACCTAAAATAAACCTAAAAATGTGAATTTTGACCGCGATTTTTTTAAAAATCCCTCCAGCAATTTTTTCTTGTTTTTGGATTTTTCTCACCTATGAACATTGCTGTTTCAAAATCCACAAAAATTTCCCAGGTGTAAGCGGTTTTCACTTAAAGTTAGTTAAGGCGCACCATGTATACATACACTTGTTTTATAAGGTAGCGATACAGTCAATGCATTGCCCCAATTTGAACTTCTATATCTAAATAACGGTAAAACCTATGAAATTATCATAAAGGTCAATCTTGTAGAGAATTTTCATAGCTACAATATTTTCTTTAGTCCCATTTTGATATAAGTTGCGGTTTTCAATCAAAGTCGTGAAAACCTAGAAAACCCCTAAAAATTTCAACTTTAATCGGGATTTATTTAAAAAGCGCTCCGGCGATTTTTTTGTTTTTTGATTTTTCTCGTCTATAAACATGGTAGATTCCATTTAAAGTTGCTTCAAAAGCACCGTGTATGGTGGAGGGTATCAACAGTTTTCAAAAGTGCCTGAAAACCTTTAGTTATGTGGACTTTCATTTCCTGAGTATTTCAAGCCATGTAGAACTTGTCTATAGATGGAATTGTTCGACATTCCTCTCGAACCCGCTTTAAACACGTAGTATCGTCGCAGTCATCCCTTGTCCTATAAGGGATGTTCTTGGGAAATACTTTACTACTTTATTTCCAGTGTCCTCTTGTAGAGCTTTGTGAGGTCACCTTAGACTAGAGCCTTGTATTCTCACTACTCGTAGTCCAAGGGATTTTAAGGACTTTAGGGCCAGAATCTGGAGATATGGAATGAAAATCTATTATATATTTTTTAATTGAGGCAACAAGAATCTGATTTTAAAATTGCAATATTACGTCCGTCCGCCTGTATGTCCGTCTGTCTGGCTGGTGCGCACGAAGGGATCGGCGGATTCGAACCAATTTTGGGTACCGTAATATTTTGTCCAAACTTAGTTTAAGTTCGAAGATAGGCTATATAGGTCCACTCCTTCGGGTACCTCCCAACAAAAGTTCAATTTTTTTCTGTAAATTTGTGTGAACAATAACTCTCGAAGGGAGCAATGCACATCGTATTATTCCTTCCAGATATAGATCGGGTTCGAATATGGACTATATCGGTCCTCCTTCGGGTACCTCCCACACAAAATTCGGATAAAGTGAAGTTTAAGCTTCTCTCGGTTCGTTTTGAAATTGTTTTCACTAGGTTGTCCTTGCGGCTTCCTTTACGACGGTACAATTTTTTTTTGCGCAAGTCCATACTTCCTGAGATATTGGCCTAAAAGCTCCAAGCAAACCTGACGGTGCCAACCAAAATGGCAAATCCGCAAGATAATTCCCGCAGTGAGTTTTTGATTGGCGCAGAATTTGCACATCATATCATTTCATCCAGTCATGTATCCTTCGGGTACCACCCACACAAAATTCGGAAAAATGAAGTTTAAGATCTCCTCTCACATCGTTTGGATTCCTTTTGCAGTAGGTTGTTCTACCAGCCTATTTTACAACGGTACAATTTTTTTCCGCAGTAAGTCAATACTTCCTGAGGTAATGGCCCAAAAGCTCCAAAACCCTGCCGGCACGTGCTAAAATGGCTATTGTACAAGATAACTCTAAAATTTTTCAAAAAAGTCTTCCAAACAAAGTTTAGCGTAATTTAATATTCAATATTTTAATATCTGTTATAGTTTCCGAGAAATAGATATGTCTCTTCCTTCTCCAAAAATTTGCAAAAATTACGTATTTTCAAAATTGCGAACAAATTTTCGTCTTTAGGTGCATGTCACGACAACATTTTCCAATATGTTGATCTAAGTTTTTGGTTTTTTTAGTTTCAACATGTTTACTATCGAATACCATATGAAAATTGCCAATCGTTGGGGTTTTGGCCAGGAAAAACGATTTCTTAACCAATGTGCGCCGTTCGGACTCAGCGATAAAAAGTAGGTACCATATCATTGAGCCAATTTGATTCGGCGTTCACTCATTGATATGAAAGGGGTCTACCATGTCCCTTCGGGGATGCTGGAGGAAAATATATATGGTATAGTTAAACATATCGAGTTATAACAATGGCGTTGCCTTGGCGAGGTCATGAGCACAGGACGACCGATTCGATGGCTCCGATGGAGTAAATAAATGGATGAGACGAATTAAGAAATCAGGATATTTAAAATTAAGAAAGTAGAGCAACGAATATTGGGTATGGAAATCTATTCTTAATTCGGCTTATGGGTTAAATGGTCTGTAGTGGGCCACCGATGCAAATAACTAATAAGGAACAGAATAACTAGCTAAGGTAAAGCTCTCCGAAGAGATACTTCAGTGAGTTGGTGCTTGATCTAAGTTTGAAATAAATATTAAGCAATACAAAATTGTATGCATATGGGCTAACCCGAGTTATTGTGCGCACAGTCCAGCCAGGGAGACGAACGGTTATAGCTACTGGATCGACTCAAATTTCGAGAATTATTTTGACATGTTTTTTTTTTTTTTTTTTTTTTTTTGAACAAAATCGTTGTCTATTGCCCTACTATAGAGGACCTTTAATAATTTACTTAGAACTTCTCGGGTCAATAGATATAATCGACAGACTGAAGTCGATTCATAAATGCCTAAATATTGGGGTTCATGGTAAACTTCAGTGATTCTTTCGAAAATGAAATCTAAATGATTCTGAATAGAAGGTAGGACCATTAAAAGCACCACCATTGTCAGAAGGCATGGATTTCTTATGTTGTTGTTGTAACAGTGTTTATTATTATGTTTGTATGTTCGTTCTTCTGTTCAATCTGGCTCTGGGTCTATCTCCAGTTCCAGGAAAGTGATGTAACCAGAGATCCACTGGGATGGGATGTAACCAGAGATCCACTGGAGTTAGATGAGTAGGTTTGGCTGGGCAGTTGAAAAGGTGTTTTGTGTCATGTGGGTCCATGCCACATACTGGGCAGATGTCTTGCACGGCGCTGTCGACTTCCGCCCAATAAGATTTTAGGCGACTGCAATATCCCGATCGTAGTTGAGCCAAAACTACTCTAGTTTGTCGTGGCAGCTGACGCTCTTCAGCTGCAATAGATGGGGGATGTATTTCGAGGATATGGATTCCTCATAGTCACCGATGGTAGTGGGGCTGCCACTTTAGGGGAGGCATCCCGCCCGCTGTCTACTATAGAAGACCTTAAAAGGTCCCCTGTATAGAAGAGCTTAAAAGGTCTCCTGTCTTCTGTATATCGTAGAAGACCTTAAAACTTCTTCTTTCTACTAGAGAAGAACTTAAAAGGTCTTCTTTCTAATATAGAAAACTTTCAGAGGTTTTATTTATTTATTTATTTAAAATTCATATATGATACAAAAGCTAAAAAAAGGCCAAAAATATATATGTAACTTAATACAATAGAAAACCTTAAAAGTCTTCTGCCCCCTATGGACGACCTTACAACGTCTTACGCCTACTGTAGGAAACCTTAAATGTATTTATGCACTATACAAAAGGGCTGTAAAAGTTCTTCGATCTACTATAGAAAGTTGTTCTGTCTGCTATACAATACCTTGAAATTTCTTCTGTCTACTAGTGAGGGCCTTAAAAGGCCTTTTATCTACTCTAGAAGAATATAAGAGGTTTTCCGTCTACTATAGAAGACCTTAGAAAGTCATCTGTCTTCTTAGGAAAGACCTTACTAAGCATCCTGTCTACTATTGAATAACATAAAAAGTCACCTATGTACTATAGAAGAAAGTCGTATGTTTTGTATGGAAGTCCTTAGAAGGTATTCAGCCTGCTAGCGCAGATCTTCTGTCTACTATGAACGTCTAGAATTCCTCAAAAGCTTTTAAATGCATCCAAGATAAAAGGACTTTCAAAATATTATAAAGAACATACGCAACAGTCGCCGAATGGGCTTCTTAAAGTTTAGAAAACAAAATGTCGCTAAAGAATCAAAGTGGTTTTGAAGAGTTCTTTAAGTGTTCATGTATATAGCCATCTGCAGAATAGTCACATTATCGACACTCTATATTACCATAGTCTTGTTTATATTTAAGAACATACACAAAAAAAAATATATGTCCTGTTTTTTTGCATAATTCGTCAATAAAAATTATGATTGGTGTTGTTTATTTTAGTTTCTTCCTTACTTTTAATATCCTCAAATTAATGATATGTTCCATGAACGCACGCACACACCAAGCAAATGAGCCATTTTTTGGGAGTTTGTTTATATACAATTCCTTTCTTAATAAAAAAAAAGAAATATAATAATAAAAATAATTTACTTTTTCTCATATGCACATATACATAGGTGCTATATTGATATGCATACATACATATGTATGTATATATGAAGGAAGGTGCACACTTAGTTGGGTATTTGTGTGAATATTATATTTTATTCATAAGGTATTGCAATGATTCACGTGCCTGAATTCTGTTTAAATAAAGAAAGAATATTTACATACAAACATATTAGGGTTATGACTTTTTGGCATTTTTTCACAAAAATGATTCCTTATAGTAAGAATGAATGAACGTTTGCCTATTAATGCCTAAAATAACATTCATTCCATTTTATTACAAAAAAAAAGGTTCCGCAGAAACAACTTTGTTTTCTTTTTAAAAAAAATTCTATGAAATTAAAAAAAAAAAATCTCAAAAAACTATTTCCTGTTGCTCGAATGAATGGCCTTTTGCCTATTAATGACGAAATTAACTTTTATTTCATTTAAATTTAAAAAAAAACCGCACAAACCACTTTTAATTTTTATTATATATGAAATAAAGTTATATATAATATATAATGATAAACGTTTATGTCACCTTGGTTATGTCGTGTGCCCCTATGCCTTGTTTTCAGTTAAATATCTGCTTACAGTGACTTCAAAAAATTATCAAAATTTCTGAAAAATAAAAACTTTAAAAGCTTTTCGTGAGGAAGCTTTTTTTATCGAATCACGTTATAAATAACATGTTATGTGATCTTATGTAGAAACTCATTACGCTATGATACAGGGATATGAGGTTGTAAAAAAGTCATAACCCCCAATACATATACATTAATGTATGTTTGTGTGACAATGTGAGTGTGTTATTGTTTATAACGTTATGCTGATTTTTATTTGCGCACGTATGAAGGCACATAGGGACATGGGTGTCTGTATGCAATGCATACAAATGGCAATGAATTTCATGAAAAAAAAACACATTTTAAGGACGACTATTTTTATATTTTCCTTCAAATATTTATTGTAAAAAATTTAATGACAACATATTTTCAAGATTAAATATCAGATACATTAAAAATTACAAAATTCTTGATAAATTTCTTTTAAAAGATTCGACGAAGCCAAATTCCCTTGAATTCTGATCTAGTTTTCGATGCAGAATAGTTTTACTGATTTTTTGTAGTAATTCGAACAAATTTGGTATAGAATTGGCTAATAGTTTTTTTAGTTTTTTTTTTCTAATATATCGCTGTAAAATACAACAATCTGGTCAGAAATATCTTTAAATTTTGTTTTCACACTGTACTCCACCCTTTTATATGCTTTTCTTTCTTTTTTCAAACTCTCCAGAGATATCAACAATATAATACAACCACAAAATAAAAAAGAAGAAAAAATAAAATGAAATGTTATTACTTCTGTGGATTTTTTGTCGTTTTTTTTTTCTTTATTTTGTTGCACTGCCAAGCTTTTGAATTTCTCAGATGCCATGTATTGTGGTTGTGTTGCCATTGTTGCTGTTGATTATTGTATTGAACACGTTGTTGAAATGAAAGTCAATATTTACATTTGTATCTATATTTGTTTGTATTCACGTTTCACATTTTGCATTGAAATTGTATGTGTTTTTTAAATTATCTTTGGAATATGAAATCAAGGACATATCAGAATACAGCGAAAAATAAATTCAATACATTCTATCTAGGCCATGATTGGGAATTTTTTTTTTTCAATATTTTTCTTAAAGAGAAAATTAAAGAAAATAAGAAATCAAAACAATTATTTTTTAAATTTTGTATAAAATATTTTTGGAATGGAAATTTTCGGAGTAAGGGACAATATGGATAATTCCTGTAAGGACTAGGAGGTACATGCCGTTAATGCCTCAGCTGTTAGGCTCAGATTAGCACGTCTGGTATCAGTGTCTTGTACAGTGTGATTTTTGTTTGGCGACAGTTGGCTTTGGTATACCCTTAGACTGGAGACTGCAAAGGGTTTACACATTTTGTCGCAATCAAATGTGCCTCGTTGAATTGATGGTTTTAGACCCCACAGATGTTATGACCAAATGCAGTTTGGGGCCGAGCTAGCCCGGCCCGTCATTCTCTCAGGCTGGTTTTCTCGTTTCTTTAGGATACTCCATCAGGCCTTACATCTCTAAAAGCTTTTTGGAAGCTGTTTTGTCTTTTATATACATATTTAAATAGGAGAAGACCCTTGGAAGGTCTTCTGTCTATAGAAGACCTATAGACCTTTATATATAATTGGTCAACAAGGTTTCTTTGTGTGCACCCCAAGCACTTGTTTCTATTCTACATCTCAGCTCTTTCAAATAGCTGTGGCATGAGGGGATGACCTGAAGCTACATTCGAATGTTACGCCCAAAAT
Organism: Musca autumnalis; assembly: GCF_047663935.1. Classification (NCBI taxonomy): domain Eukaryota; kingdom Metazoa; phylum Arthropoda; class Insecta; order Diptera; family Muscidae; genus Musca; species Musca autumnalis. The sequence goes on along the minus strand of NW_027411644.1, from coordinate 22,098,890 downwards.
CTCGGGTCGCAGTTCTGTTACCATCGATCAGGACAACCCTGTGATCATCTTCACAGTCCATGTGGTGAACAGAGTGAACGTAGTCGTACTGGAGGGATATTTACATATTTATCGCGCGGAAAAATGTGGTTAGATCGACCAAATAGGGGTTTAGCATTACACAAGTGGCATTAGGGAAGGTTAAACAGTTCCGGAGATATCAGCCCACCTTGGGAAACTTCCTGTTTCACTTTACGGGGCTTCGAATCCTTTTTCTTATTCGACGTTCTACTGGCGCCCACACCTATAAATGATCATTCAAAGTTTAAAATTTGACCCAAGGGTAGTCTGATCCAACGGAGTTGAGTGCTTGACAGTAGTGAAGGCTTTCTAAAGCCAAGGGCCTTCAACGCTGTCCTATCGCACGACTTCTTCTGGTGGAATCCTCGACTGTTATGTATGGAGATAGCGTGCAAAACAGATGTAGTGCTGTGTTGACGATCTACAATTGGCTAGCTATTTCTGATACTGGGGAGTAAAGTCAAGCCTCAAGAGCCTTTGTCACTGGCGACAGAAGCGAAATGGGTCTTGGGAAACTTCCTGCTTCACTTTACGGGGCTTCGAATCCTTGTTCTTATTGGACGTACTACTGGCGCCCACACCTATAATTAAACATTCAATGTTTAAAACATGACCCGAGGGTAGTCTGCTACAACGGCGTTGAGTGCTTGACAGTATTGAAGGCGCTTTAAAGCCAAACGCGATCAACGCTGTCCTATCGCACTACTTCTTCTGGTGGAATCCTCGACTGTTATGTATGAAGATGGCGTGCAAAGCTGATGTAGTACTGTGCTGACAAATGGCTAGCTGTTTCTGATACTGGGGAATAAAGTAAAACCTCAAGAGCCTTTGCCACGTGCGACAGAAGTGAAATGGGTCGGTAAAAGGCAGCTTTGCTGGCATCTTTGCCTGGTTTCAGTAGTGGGTTCACCATGTTCATTTTCCAGACTTCGGCCACAATGTTGTTGGATGGCTAGTGACATGTTCAGAACATTGGTGAGATACTCTCCGGCTCATCCCTTTTTCAGAGGCCATCCCTTTTAGAGGAAGACCCCTTTAGAAGGAAGGAAGATTCCTCTATGAGGCCTTCGATATAAGAAAGACACCTTTAGGAAATCTTCTTTATAAGGAAGACAAGAAGACCCCTTTAGGGAGTATTCTTAATAAGGAAGAGAACTACAGGAGGCCTTCTACCTTTTGCGCAAGATGCCATTCAGAGGTCTTCTCCATAAGGAAGACTCCTACATGAGGACTTCTATATATGGAAGAATGTTGGTGGATGGCTACATACATGTTCAGTACTTTGGTGAGATCCTCTATTCCCGGCTCATCCCTCTTTCAGAGGCCATCCCTTTTAGAGGAAGACCCCTTTAGGAGGTGTTCTATATTAGGAAGATTCCTTTATAAGGTCTTCGATTTAAGGAAGACACCTTTAGGAAATCTTCTTTATAAGGAAGACAAGAAGACCCCTTTAGGGAGTATTCTTAATAAGGAAGAGACCTACAGGAGGCCTTCTACCTATTGAGCAAGATGCCATTCAGAGGCCTTCTCCATAAGGAAGACCCCTAAATGAGGACTTCTATATATGGAAGAATGTTGGTAGATGGCTACTGACATGTTCAGAACTTTGGTGAGATACTCTATTCCCGGCTCATCCCTCTTTCAGAGGCCATACCTTTTAAACGAAGACCCCTTTAGGAGGTGTTCTATATATGAAAGATTCCTTTATGAGGTCTTTGATATAAAGAAGAGAACTTCAGGAGATCTTCTTTATAAGGAAGACCAGAAGACCCCTTTAGGGGGTATTCTTTATAAGGAAGACCAGAAGACCCCTTTAGGGGGTATTCTTTATAAGGAAGACCAGAAGACCCCTTTAGGGGGTATTCTTTATAAGGAAGAGCCCTACAGGAGATCTTCTACCTATTGAGCAAGATGCCATTCAGAGGTCTTCTCCATAAGGAAGACCCCTACATGAGGACTTCTATATATGGAAGAATGTTGGTGGGTGGCTACTGACATGTTCACAGCTTTGGTGAGGTGCTCTATTCCCGGCTCATCCCTCTTTCAGAGGCCATCCCTTTTAGAGGAAGACCCCTTTAGAAGGTGTTCTATATTAGGAAGATTCCTTTATGAGGTCTTCGATTTAAGGAAGACACCTTTAGGAAATCTTCTTTATAAGGAAGACCAGAAGACCCATTTAGGGGGTATTCTTTATAAGGAAGAGTCCTATAGGAGGTCCTTTACCTATTGAGCAAGATGCCATGCAGACGTCTTCTCCATAAGGAAGACCTCTACATGAGGACTTCTATATATGGAAGAATGTTGGTGGATGGCTACTGACATGTTCAGAACTTTGGTGAGCTACTCTATTCCCGGCTCATACATCTTTCAGAGGCCATCCCTTTTAGAGGAAGACCCCATTAGGAGGTGTTCTATATAAGGAAGATTCCTTTATGAGGTCTTTGATATAAAGAAGAGAACTTCAGGAGATCTTCTTTATAAGGAAGACCAGAAGACCCCTTTAGGGGGTATTCTTTATAAGGAAGAGCCCTACAGGAGGTCTTCTACCTATTGAGCAAGATGCCATTCAGAGGTCTTCTCCATAAGGAAGACCCCTACATGAGGACTTATATATATGGAAGAATGTTGGTGGATGGCTACTGACATGTTCAGAGCTTTGGTGAGGTGCTCTATTCCCGGCTCATCCCCTTTAGGAGGTGTTCTATATTAGGAAGATTCCTTTATGAGGTCTTCCATATAAGGAAGACACTTTTAGGAAATTTTCTTTATAACGAAGACAAGAAGACCCCTTTAGGATGTATTCTTATAAGGAAGTGCCCTAAAGGAGGTCTTCTACATATTGAGCAACATGCCATTCAGAAGTCTTCTCCATAAGGAAGACCCCTACATAAGGACTTCTATATATGGAATACCTATTCAAGAAGTCTTATATATAAGGAAGATCCCCTCAGGATGTCTTCTTTATGAAGAAAACCTCTTTAACAGGTCTGCTGTAAAGTGAAGAAACCTTTAGAAAGCATTTTATATAAACATACCCCGTTTAGGGGATCTTCTATATAAGAAAGATTTCTTTAGGAAGTCATCTGTATAATGATAACACTGTTAGAATTTTATCTATATAAGGGTTTTCGGGGTTTTTTATCTATCTAAGAACCTTTCAGCGTGTCTTATATTGATAGAAGACCCTCTAAAGTGCTGTTCTATCTAATACCCCGGTTACACTTAACCGGATTAACCCAGTGGGTTTGGATTTCAAATGTCAATTCCATAGCGCAAACGTCAAATAAATCCTCTCGAAGTGGGTTGACCCTACAAAAAAACTCTAGTGTAACCGTACTATAAGGAAGTTCCATTAAGAGGGCCCGTTGAAGAAGTCTTCTATACAAAGAAGTCCCTTCAGGGTGTCTTCTGTATGAAGAAATCCTCTCTAAAAGGTCTGCTATGTAAAGAAACCTTCTGGAAGTCTTTTATGTAACAAGACCCATTTAGGGGATCATTTATATAAGGAAGATTTCTTCAGGAAGTAATCTCTATATAAGGAGAACACTGTTAGGATGTTATCGATATAAGGGAGATCCCTTTCGGGGTTTTTTATCTATCTAAGAACCTTTCAGGGGGTCTCATATTTATGGAAGAACCTTTAAAATGATCTTCTATCTAAGGAGAGTTCTTCTAGGGGTCTTCCATTTATGGAAGGTCCCTTTATGAGTTCTGCTAATATCATTTTAGAGGTCTTCTATTTATAGAAGACCCGTTAAAGTGGCCTCCTTTTTTAGGGGGGTCTTCCATTTATGGAAGTTCCCTTCATGAGTTCTGCTATACAGAGAAGACCTCCATGGAAATTCTGATAACGATTTTAAATTGTGATGGTTACTCCTCGTAGGGAAGATATTTAGTGCGACGTTGTACTCTTCGTTCTGTCACTCCCGGTGGGCTCTATAAATGTCCGATCATATTTATGGAAGACCCTTTAAAATTGTCTTCTATCTAAGGAAGGTCCTTCTAGGGGACATCCATTTATGGAAGGCCCCTTTATGAGTTCTGCTAATATACTTTTAAGGGTCTTCTATTTATGGAGACCCTTTAAAGTGGTATTCTTTTTTTGAGGGGCCTTCCATTTATGGAAGTTCCCTTCATGAGTTCTGCTATATGGAGAAGACCTCAATGGAAATTCTGATAACGATTGTAAATTGTGATGGTTCCTCCTCGGGGGGAAGATATCTAGTGCGACGTTTTACTCTTCGTCCTGTCGATCCCGGTGGGCTCTAAAAATTTCCATTAAAATAATTTAAACACCTCTTCGGATCAGTCTGTGTAACGTTGGCAAACGTGATTAAGTTTCTATTTTCCTTCTTTTCAGGGTTCGATAGTGACTCACTCACTTATTCAGGTTATATTTTATCGCAGCTCTTCAGTCATCTAGCCACTGGCTCCGCATGTGCTCGCAGACCAACCCAATAACTTCTAGTCTGGGTTGCCTAGACGGAGCTCATTATCATCATTTTTAAGGCCCGCCGACTTTGCTGAAAAATCTGGTCTCACTTCTATCCGTGTTCGTTTATGTTCAGTTTTTGAAATTTTTACCAAAGTTATAGTCTTTCTGTGGGCAAGCCCATGTTTTTGTCATAATGTCGGGGAAGCTCTGAAATATCTCTTCGGTGACTATTTTCCTTCTTTTCAGGGTTCGATAGTCACTTAACGATTGTCCACAATTCACTTATTCAGGCTATATTATATCGCAGCTCTTCAGTGATCTAGCCACTGGCTCCCCATGTGCTCGCCGACCAACCCATTAACTTCTAGTCTTAGCCATCTATCTCTGGGGTTGCCTAGACGGAGCTCATTATCATTATTTGTCAGACTCGCCGACTTTGCTGATCTCACTTTTATCCGTGTTCGTTTAAGTTCAGTTTTTGAAATTTTTACCGAAGGTAGTCTTTCTGTGGGCAAGTCCATGTTTCTTGTCATATTGTCGCGAAAGCTCTGAAATATCTCTTCGGTGATTGAATAAAATACTTCGAATAAATGACAGACCTTGGTCCAACTTTGTACATTGCAATATTTCTCTTAGAATTAAAGTAAATTCCAAGATGAACCATATCGAACAAAATCTTTGGGTACCTCCTTCAAAAAAGTTCAAATGTTTTCGCTAAGGTGAAGTTTGAAGGCTGGTTGAGGAACGTTTGGAATATTTTAGCAAAGAAGATCGCTGTGTTCCTAAATACAACGATGTATTTTTGTCTTGAGCAAGCCCATACTTCCAGGGTTATGGCCCTGGAATGTCACAAAAACCCTGTTGGCTCCATCGCACTGTCCGCGAGCGTTATAAAAAAAGGACCGAAGAAGCACATTTTCGAAACTGAAAGGTGTCTAGAATGTTCTAATGTTTTTCTTGTGGTGGTTGAACAACCGATTCATTTTTCTCCTAAGTAATTATTAAAAATATTAAAATATTAAAAATATTTTTAATAATATCACAAACTAAATTTTTTTATTAATTTCTGTTATTGTTGGTGGAGTTCCCCGATTATAACCGGTTTTGGGTTGTTATGTATTTTTTTGACTTGAGCAAGCCCATACTTCCAGAGTTATGGCCCTGTAATGTCACAAAAAACCCTGTTGGCTCCATCGCACTGTCCGCGAGCGTTATAAAAAAAGGACCGAAGAAGCACATTTTCGAAACTGAAAGGTGTCTAGAATGTTCTAATGTTTTTCTTGTGGTGGTTGAACAACCGATTCATTTTTCTCCTAAGTAATTATTAAAAATATTAAAATATTAAAAATATTTTTAATAATATCACAAACTATTTTTTTATTGATTTCTGTTATTGTTGGTGGAGTTCCCCGATTATAACCGGTTTTGGGTTGTTAATGAAAACTCGGTTTTTAGAAAACCTTTATAAAATCGATTAGTCCAAAATCCAGTTTTATGTTTTAGACAAAAACCGAATAATCGAAAAACCGACAGACAAAGTAAAGTAAAAATAAGTTAATATTTCTTGTTTATGTTGATGTGTTTACATTGCGGCGCGGATGTTTTGTTTCTCTTTTTTTTTGCCGTCAAACAAAGACAAATAACCCCCAAGCAACAATAAGAAATACAGCAGGAACAACAACATTAACAGAACCAGTCATTGGAAAATATATTTTCATTCGAAAAGGATAATTTTTTATCTTATCCTTAAGAGGAAGAGGTAAGATGTTTATAGGCCACCACATACATATGCCAGCGAACCCCAACACCATCCTAATCAAACCCTCATATTTCAGTTGAAAGTTTTCTTTTCGACATACTGTCAAAACAAATGTTACCACGCTAAAAGTGTAACCCAAAATAAATATTGAAACACTGTAAAAGGCATAGAAGGAATTCAAATCCTTATTCCTTACCTTTTACCCCTTTCTGGTGTATAGAAAAATCTATTACTTTATGTGCCGTTTCCGCAACAAAGTTTCATTTCATTGTAGCCACACAATGAAAATATGTGTGTGTGGGTGTTTTAGTCTTTTTATCATAACATGTTTATGGCTGACAAACAAAATACAAAGCGAAAGCCGGAAGCTGAAGACAAAGAAACAAAGTACAGGAAAGAAATTCTCTAAAGGCCAAACTCTTCTGTACAAAGAGTCAAAAATGACATACATTTATGGGTAAACATGTGAACAAACTAACACGCGCACACACACACTCACACTCTTTCGTGGAAGATACATGTCAAAATACTGTGGCACCTACAAGGGACAGATGTCTAATGTATCCAATTGCTCCTCTTTGTGTTTGTTTGTCTTTTTACCCCACTCAAGGTGGGCAGACAAGTTTTGACATAAACATTTTATAGCAAAATATCAAACATAAGTTTAATGCGGAATTTTGCCCGAAAATGGCAAAAATAGGGGAAACGTTAGCGAAACGAAAAAAAACGAAAAATATTCTCCAAAAAAGTTATACAACAGTTCATTATGTGTTTTTGCTTTCGTGTGGCAAAGAAAACCTTTTGGTGAGGGTGTGTGGGTTTGTGCAGCAGTTATGAATTTTTGTTTATTTACATTTATGAGTTGCTAATGAAGGGGCGAAGAGGAGGCGGGGTGGGAGTGAGTGAAACAATTTTCCTTTCAATTTCATTTACATACCCATACTTTCTTTTCACCTCTAACGATGTCACATAACATATGAAAATTGCGCTAAGTATAGCTGCTGCTTAATAGATAAAAGTGTCGTGAAATTTGTTGTGTGGGGAGCGTTAAATGGGGTAGTTGGGAATTAGTTAAATTGGTAATGACAGTTTCACAGGGAAACAAATTTGAGCAAAGAACGGAAAACATTAAAAAGAAACAAGTAAAAATTAATCTGTCAGTTTTGATGACAGATAAATACCCTTGGCCTATGACTGAAAAAACAAAAACAATAAATGGTGTGTGCACCTAAATGTCCTTTGAAGATATCCTTAATTTTCGTAGATGACAAAACAATTTTTGGAAGTTTCCAGCTTATATTTTTAGGCATTCGTGGGATAGGTATCATAAGCAGCGGGTCAAAGTATTCCACTGACAGATCTGATTGCTCACAGGCATACGAATAAGATCCATACTTATTATACCATCATAGAAATAATGGTTTTAAACCCAAAGTATGTTTGGACGAAATCCCTTTCAGACCGGTTGGCTGGAGCGCACGATAACTCTCGAACGGATTAAACGATTTGGTCCAAAATTTGGCTTTCGTAATATTTTGTCCAAACTTAGTTTATGTTCGAAGATGGACCATATCGGGCCACTCCCTCGCATACCTACCCCACATAAATTCAATTTTTTTTCGTAAAAATTATGAGCACGATAACTTTCGAAGGGAAACTACGATTTAGTCCGTACTTTGAAAGTCGTAATATTTCTACAATACATAGATCAAGTTCGAATATGGACTATATCGGTCCACTCCTTAGGGCAATTTTCACACATTGCGGAAAAGTGCAGTTAAAGACCTCCTCTCCAATCGTTTTAATTTTTAATGTAACAACTTGTATTCTCTCACCCCATAACGATGGTACACGAGTTTTCAGGGGCAAGTCTATACTTCCCGAGAAAAGCACCACAAAACTGTAAAAACCCGCTATGCCACAATGTTTAGTGACCACTTGTACTCGCTGAGCCCATAACGACGGTACAAAATGTTTCAGGGCCAAGTCTAATTTCCTGAGAAAATTGCCAGAAAACTGTAAAAATCCGCTATGGCACAATGTGTAGTGGATGGATCGCATGGTAACTCTCGAAAGGATAAACCGCTTCGGCCCAAAATTTGCCAGTAGTAATATTTTACCCAAACTTAAATCAAGTTCTAAGATGGACTTTATCGGTCCACTCCTTTGGATACCTCAACCACAAAAGTTCAATACTCTTCACTAAAATGGTGCTCCCAATAACTGTCGAAGGCAGTAACCAAATTTGGTATATTTCTTGCACATCTCACGGTGTGCCTTAACCAAATTTAAGTGGAAGGAGCTTACAGCTAGGAAGTTTCTGCGGATTCTGAAACTGAAATGTTCATAGATGAGAAAAATCAAAAAACTTAAAAAGTCGCCGGAGGGGTTTTTAAATAAATCGCGGTCAAAATACACACTTTTAGGGGCTTTTAGGTTTTCACGAGTTTGCTTGAAAACCGCAAGTGCTATGGAAATGGGACTAAAGAAAATGTTGTAGCAGTGAATATTCTGTACAAGATTGACCATCATGATATTTTCGTAGGTCTTACCGTTTTTGAGATATAGAAGTTCAAATTGGGACCATTTAAATTTGGTTAAGGCGCATCGTGTTCTACGTGACATAAATCAGGTTAGAATACGGACTATATATGTCAACTCCTTCGGGTACCTCCCACACAAAATAGCGGAAAAGTTCAGTTTAGGACCTTCTCTCGAATCGTTTTGACTTTTCTTGAAACAGGTTACACTCAAGGTCCAAATTACGATTGTACAAGTTTTTTTGAGTGGGAAGTCCATATTCCTGAACAAAATGACACAAAAGCTATAAAGACTCCAACGACCAGCAAGTGTAGTGGCTGGTGCGCACGACAACTCTCGAACCGAATACTGCGCTGGTCCACACTTTGCATATCGTAATATTTCTTCAAATATTATATGAAATTAGAGAGGGTAGCCCCTACAAAAATGTTCAACATTTTGATTTAAGTCCAGATCCTTGTTCGAAGATCCTTTGGAAATTCTTGCCGTAGGTACTCCTACTGGCCCTGTTTACAGCGATATTATGTTTTTTGTTGGCAAGTCCATGTTTCCTGATTTAAAGGTCCAAAAGATCTAAATTATCTGATGACCAAGGGAAATTACTGGTGGACCCGATATATATCGAGAGGAATGACTCCCAAAATGAGACACTTCCAAAATGAACTGTTTCGAACCATTCCTTTAGCTACCTCTCCCGCAAAACTTTTGTGCTTTTATCATAATCCATATTTTTGTGAGATATCGAGAGTACGCCCAAAATTCTGAAAACCTCCTAAAGACATAAGTTTTTTGGGGAATAAGTGTTGCAACTCACACAGGCTAAGGGTATATCTCTGGCGGCAAAGCCGACTGATACTTTTTTACTTGTTCATATATTACAAGAACACCAGTTGGGGAAGCTTTTGAACAAGAATACCAGTTGGGGAAGCTTTGGCATTATCGAGAAGCATGGGGAATAAAATTATAACGTCGACATAAAGACCGCCAAGATTATCTACATTAAAAACCGCGACTTAACTGTAATTTTTAGGGTCAGTTGTATGAAGGCTCTGATCTAAATACTCGGGCATTTCGGAATTATAATATAATCGATCACAAGGGATACCAGCTATTAAAATTTGGGTTTAAGTTCAAAAATGTTGGGCTTTTATAAAAAATCTATGGATTAGGGGTTTGAAGGCACAGGCCTAAATATTCCTTCCTCTAGAAAATAAGTAATCCTTAAGAAACCTCGACCACAAAGACTGAACTTTTGATAGTGGTCCAAAATTTCGACGCGAGCTGAAATTTTGTAATTTTGGCAAGATGTTTTTGTCCGACAAGTCCATCACGGAACTTAATCTAAATTAGCAGAGAGTGTCACAGTTCGGCAAACAATACTATCGCATCAACTGGTCTGACAAATGATGTCACCTGGCAACTCGTCGTTTCTCTTCTGTCAGGCCATCTCCCCATAATTGTTTCCATCAGAAGACCGCCCGATTTCATCACCTCTGAAAGCCACAATGTCGTCAACCATAGGAAATCTAATTAGCCTAGTTTCGGGAGATCTGCCCAACTATTTCTCATGTTCTGGCGACTGGATTAGCAAATTAGGGTGATGAGTTTTGTCGTGCCAACCCCTGACTCCAGAGTCAGGGAACTGACACTGGAAGTTAACAGGATGGCCGTTGAGCATAAGCGAAAAATTACTTGTGAAAAATGGCTTGTGGGCCACGGTTAATTCACTCTCGAACCCTGGAAAGAAGGAAGTTAAGCCATCATTGGCGTTGACTGATCCCAAGGGGTGCGCAAATTATTTCAATCGACAGTTTGTCAAAAACCCAGGGAGTGACAAGGGGAAGAATACTACGTCGCTACTACTGCCGTGGTTGAACCACCACAATTTGCAATGTATGATGTTGCAAATTTCATCAGGAACGCTTAATCATCCAAAGCGTTGAGCCTAAATAGAATCTCCATGGTAATGCTGAAGCAGCTAGATGTGCGGGAGTCGAGTATCTCATTAAGTTCTCAATCTGTTACTTCTGAACGGCGCACTTTCATCAGTCATGGGCAGAGCTCCGAATACTCGCTCGAATTCGCTCGAATTCCACTCGCAAGTGAAACTCTTCTCGAATTCGAGCAAATTGGGGGGAGGCAACTAGCCCCTTCCCTACCACCAAACAAAAAGATACGCCACCCTCAAATAAACCTGCCCCACTCCAAAGAAAAAATAATTACCACCTCATCCCGAAATTTTCACTCGCAAGTAAATCGGAGCTCTGGTCATGGTGAAACCTAATTGGCCTAGTTTCTGGGAGTTCACTAATCACCGCTTTAGAGATCTGCCCAAAGTCGGGAAAATGGGCGAAGTCTGAAGCCAGGCAAGGATGCCAGCAAAGTTCAATCCTACGGACAAATTTCGCGTTTGTAGCCTGTAGCAAATACCCTTGAGGCTTTAGTCCTCCCAAGCTTCAGAAAGAGCTATCCAGTTGCAAATCATCTGCATGGGTTCCATAAGCAGCACAGCACGACAACAGTTTGAAACGTTGTGTGGTAACCAGTTGTAAGGAAAAAGAAGTCCAATCCCCGCAGAGTGAAACAGGCAGTTCCCCAAGCTGGGTTGATATCTCCGGAACTGTTTAACATCTAATCTACTGTATTCCGCTGCCTCAAGGTGGCATTGAGATCGTAACGTATGCTGATGGTTGTACGATCTTGGCGTTAGATACCTGCCTTGATGTCATTTGTGAAAGGCTAAACGCCTATTTGACTGATCGTACAGCCTTTTTCCACGCGAGGAAAATTCAAATATAGATATTGATGAATATTGGACGGCAGATGTGAGAACAGAGATGAATGTCTTGATCGACCATAAACTACCCCGAAATTGTAGGTGTCACATTCGACAGCAGTTTTATGTTGTCCGCACATGCCACAGCTATCTGCGACAAGCTGAGATGTAGGAACAAGATCCTCAGGTCCCAAGCCGACAACACTTGGGGTTCAGATAAATAAAGCTTGTTAATCACATATAACGGTGGTAAGCTATTCGGCGCCACTATGGTCCGGGAATATACGTGCAACCCGATGAAAAAATATTCAAACGCGGTGAAAAAAATAATCAAAATGCCGCCCTGAGAACTGCAACAGTGTTCTTCCTCATGAGGAGACAAAGATTCTTCCAGTAGAGAATTTCAATTGCATGCTTTGATTGCAGTGCATGCACGAGTGTTACCGTGAGAGCCATATGGTGGATAGGACCCCAGTTCAGGCATGTTAGGAGGAATCTTCATGATCTAGAAAGATAGGTCCAATGTTACAAGATATAACCTTTAAATCAACAAGCCTTTTAAACAGTTTTAAATAACATTCATAGGGATGCGGTCCTCGGAGCGTCAGCTGCCACGGCAAACCAGAGTAGTTTTGGCTCATCTACGCTCGGGTATGATTTCCTATAGGGCAAGGATCGGTGACACCGGGCAAAACACTTCCCAGTCCCTCACTACACACTGAATTTTTCCAATTGCCCTGCCAAACCTACTCAACTAACTCCAGCAGATCTGGAAAAATCTTACCTAAAAAGAGCAACAGTGTCCCAAGGTTTTTGCACAAGGGACAAACACGTCTATTCATAGATGACCAACTCGTCTTCTCTTCGAAGTCCACAGGCATAACCCTTCATGTTTGTTAAACATTTATGAATATTTTTTATAATTCGAAACAGATGGGTGCACATAGCTTTAGGCAATTGCACCTTTTTTATTAATAGCTCGGAAATTATACCCGCATATTCGCTGGACATTGTCCTATACATATTTGTTGGAACGCCGATAAAAGGATGTTTTGTAGGGGTTTTCTGAAAGTGGGTTGCAGAACTAACTTCTGAACACAAGACTTTGCCATATTACAGCCGAGCAGAATCAATGTTTTGTATCTTGTGTCGATAATGCCAATTTTTTAAGAAAATGTTAAAGCCTTATCGTAATGTTTAAGTGTGGCCGCGATCGCGGTTTTCGATAGAAGGTTTCTGAACCTTCAATTTGGTTCATAATAAGGGTGAATTATTGAGAACTATAAATTAAAGCTCTAGTCTGACCCCTTATTACGATTTTAAATAAGCAATATATGGTCTTTAAACCGTGTTTAACAAGTAAAAAAGTATCAGCCGGCTTTGCCGACATCAGACCATGTGAATTGAAAGTCTTTTTGGACATTTGAACTTGTCGACAAAAAATGTGGATTAGGATTAAAGTTCAAAAGTGTTGCGGAGGAAGTACTTAAAGGAGTGGACCAACATAGTCAATTATATAAGTGGATCTTATTTTGGGAGTCATATCTTTTCGATAGATATCGCGCCCACTAGTCATTTCAGTGGGTCATCGTATAACTTTTGGACCAGTATGCCAAGAAGAATGGACTTGTCCACGGAAAACATAATATCGCTGTAAACAGCGAACAGCATCGGTATGCATTTCCAAAGGATTTTCGAATAGACCCTAAACTGCACATGGACACAAATGTTGAACTTTTGTGGGGGAGGTATCCTAGGGAGAGGACCGATAAGGGCCATTTAAAAAGTTTAACTAAATTTGGACAAAATGTTAGGAGATACAAAGTTTGGACCAAATTGGTTGACCCGTTCAAGAGACGTAGTGCATACCACTTAAGTGATATTTTTTAAATGCTGGGGAAGTACCGGAATCTGTGGACGGGTATTGCCCATCTTCGAACTGAAACTGAAGTTTGAACAAAATATGACGAAGGACAAATTTTCAACCAAATCGGTTGATCAGTTCTAGAGTTATCGCGCTCTCCAGAAACTACATACTTTTACCGTCGTAAAATCTAATTTTGTGTGATAGGTACCCGAAGGAGTGGACAAATAAAGCCCATATTCGAACCTTGAACTATATCTGGTAGATATATTTGGATGTGAAAGTATGGACCAAATAGGCCACTTAAACTATGTTTGGACAAAATATTAAGAAGGCCAAATTTTGGACCGAATCCGCAGATCAGCTCGAGATTTATCTTGCGCTTCAACCACTACACACTTTATCACAGGGGTTTTTTCTTGTACCTTTCAGGCTATTTTCTCAGGAAGTATGGACTTGCCACTGATGAAACTTGGGTCGATGAGGCACATTTGCCCCGTATGAAAGTGTATATTCGTTTGCATAAATGCTGAGGGTATAAAAATCTGTTTTAGAGCCCTTATCCTGTTCTTCAATCGTGGAGATTTCTCATATTTAAATTCATTTTATACAAAGCCATACATAAAACTTTCCTGTTCCCCCTAAACAAATTTTGTAAAAAGTTATAAACAAACAAGGCTACACATCATTTTTCCGGTGTCTTTTGTTTAATGTGTTTCTTTGTTTGTTTTGTTTTGTTATTTTTTTCTTTCCCTCTTTTTCCACATGAAAATGTCTTTTTGATTTGTTGGCCAAAATAACGAACGATTGAAGCAGTAATACATTACCGAACATCTTTGAGTTTGATATTCAGGACATTTGGTTACTTAACAATTCCCCATAACCCCCCTTCTTCCCACAAAAACACGCAACAAATAGAATTTAGATACTTAACAATAACAAAACAACAACAAAAGTGCCCTGGAATTTAGCCTAAAACTTTAGAGCATAGAACGAGCAAATGTTCTGGTATTGTCAATGTTTTGTGGATGAGGGAATGTGTTGACTATGTTTAGTTGATTGAAGGGCGGGGGAGGAAATGAGTTATGTTCTGCTTTAAGGCAAAGTCAAAAGTAATAGTAATAGTGGTCAGGAAAGGGGGGTGGGCTGGGGACTTCTGTGTATTCGAAAAGTTGCCATTTTAGTTTACTTTGCCATAATTTAAAAAGTTTTTTACTTGTTGTCATGTTGTTGCCGTCAGTTGTTGTTGTAGTTCTTCTTCGCCTTTTTCATGGTGATTGTTAACAAAGGTAAATAAAATATTTAAAGTGTTTCGGGTTTATTGTTGTCGGGGAATACGAGTAAGGGGTGGAAGTAGATATCTAATCAATTCCCAGAGAAATCTAAAGTTATGTAGCCATATGTTCTACACAGACACGCACACACGTATATACATACCTAACTCAACACGTAATGAAATATAATTTAAAAAGTTTTCCACATCAAGGGAGTTGGAGGTAGTTTAATAAATGAAGTGATTAGAAAAATTAAAATTAGTAGAAATTCTGTTACAAAATTACTTTGGAAAGAAATTTCTTTGACAACCAATTTTCTGCTATGGATATCAATCAAAAACAAATTTAATAAGAGCTTAGATTTTTTAATATTTAAAATTTTATTGAAAAACCAGCAGGGAATTTAAAATGATTTTTTTTTATTATTTTTTTAAATTAAATGTTAAATGACTTTGGTTTTAATGTTGCTAAAGCAACCAAAAGAACACGAGTTGGTTAACTGTTTTGGAGCTTAATCAGGTTTAAGCCACCTCTAATTTTTACCGCTGTTCGATTTTGTGATGTTTTTCATATCTCCATAATTTGTTTTAAATTAAAGTCCCTTTTAATAAAAAATAATATTTAATCCTTTATTTATTTTGACATTTATAGCACTTCTTTCAACGCTGTCAATCAAAAAATTCCGTAGCAAATTACTGTTGACTTAAACCATGGGTTTTTGTTGCCAACCAAATTATTTTCAATCCCCTGTCCCTACAGTAAAAAAACCAAACCTTTTGCACTCCTTCCTGTTAAATTTTTGTGTAAACTACTTTCAAATAGTTATCTGCCAACAATTTTTCAGCACATAAACACGCTATACAGTGATTTGTTTATATTGTCATTTGGCATATCACAAACAAAAAATTCCAAACATTCTTGTTGTTGTTGTTTTTGTCTGCAATTGTTTACCTCATTACTGAAGGCTAAAACAATATTAAGTAAATATTGTTGCAAACCCAGTAACTGCAACAATAAAAGGGGTGGCAAATTACATATTTTAATAGTATTTTGTTGTAAAAATGTAGAATATGAAAATTGTTTGGAATTTCATGTAGGACATGAAATGGAAACCACTTTATTTGCGGGAATTGATGGCTGAGTTGGTTGATTGTTGGTGTCTCATTTATGTCTTAATTCATTTGGGGGAAATATTTTGTTATGAATAAAAACCAAATATATATAGGTGGTACTTTCTGTTGTTTTTTGTAATTTATAAGCAGGGAAATATGCATACAAAATAGGTTTTCTAAAAGATCACTAGGTCCCTTCATAAAATATGTACAATAAGTCTCCTTATAGAAGACCAATAGATCTTCTCATAGAAAATCAATGGGTCTTGTCATAGGAGGCAAATAGAACTAATAGTTGTTGGCTGGTATAGGGGATGAAATATACCAAACCACGGTCTTGACCGGCTTTAACATGGCAAAGCCCTGGATCTATCTTGGTCCCTCTTTCATCACAAGTGGACACTGGTGTCACCTGAGGAGCTGCTTCTAAAGGTTGTGAGCTAACATATGCCGCGCGTCTATCCATAAGAACGTTAAAAACTTGGGTTGGCCGTTGGGCTAGTAACCCATCCTTTCAAAAAAGAACATACAAAGGAACAGACAAACAAACCTCTCAAAAGTTGACGACACCCGCAAACTTTTTAAGGACCATGATCTGCCAATCTGCACCCAGAATGTTCCCACTCTTTATAGAGAAACTACAGTTTAAGCACTGGCAGATGTACTTGAAAAGTACAAGGCCGATATAACTGCTATACAGGAAAAACAGATGGATTGGGAAAGGCGTCACAACAACACCTGAAGGTGGCGCACTCTATTATTTATTTATTTTACTTATTTCTTTGAAACTTTTATTATAATAAACAAGTGAGCAAAGGCTATAGTCGGGACGGGGCCGACCATGTGATACCCTACACCACTACCCCTGTGCATAAGCTTTTCACTGGAAAACATTTATTTTAGGGAATCATATTTTTTTAATCAAAAAAATATGCCTCTTTCTCTCTGGGACCCCCATAAGCAACCAACATTTTGTGACCATCCGATCAAAATTTCGACCTGTAGAATGGAAGAATTGGATGCATTACCGAGTATTGTGGTATATCCCTTGTTTGACCACCTTCGCCAACCTACTTTACACCAATGTACAGGTAATATTTTCTTCTTCCATTGACAGGCTTTGCCGTTGAAATAACCCTACTAGAAATCGATATATTCACAAAGAATAAAATTTTGAATCTGTCTCCACATGAAATCCCTAAATATTATCCGACTATCACCAAAATCAATAGGCGTCTTCCTCTGTGTGGCCCCCATCAACCCCGGAAATTTCGTGACTATCCGAACAAAATTACAAAAAATGGAAAAATTGGATGTATTATATTTTATAATATATTTTGCGATATCCTTGTTGTTTGCCCACTTACGCCAATATAAAGGACATCTTTTCTTCTTCCATTGGCGGGCTTTCCTTTTGGAATACTCCTACTAGAAGCGGAAATATTCGCATAAGAAAAAAAGTTGACATTTCTCCACATAAGCTTTTTGCTTATTCCGACTCCTGAATATTATCCGACCATCACCAAAATAAATAGGCTTCTTTCTCTGTGGGACCCGCATAAAATTCCAAAAACTTCGTGACGATCCGATCAAAATTGCGACCTGTAGCGTGATTACAAAAAAATCGGAAAATGGGATGCATTATCGACTATTGCCATATCTCTGCTATTTGACCACCTACGACAACCTACTTTACATCGTTGTAAAGGTAATATTTTCTACTTTCCTTGCCAGGTTTTGTTTTTGATATACCTCTTAAAGAAACAAAGATATTGGCTTTGAAATAAAAAGTTGACTTTTCTCCAAATAAGTTTTTTGCCCATTCCGACCCCTAAATATTATCCGACCATCACCAAAATCAATAGGCTCAAAATTGGAACCTGTAGCGTGATTTCCAAAAAAATGGAGAAATTGGATGTATTACCGACTATTGCGATATCTCCGTTATTTGGTTACCTACGCCGCACAATGGTTCAGGAATCGATTTTCCTGGCCAAAAATCTAAATTTTGTTTTGTCAAAGATATTTATCTTCTATATAGGATTCGATAGTAAACATATTGAAACTAAGGAAACCAAAAAATTAGGCTCAAATATTGGAAGGTGTGGGCGTGGCGTGCCCCTAAACACGAGCATTTTCCCCATTTTTGGGAAATACGTTATTTTTGCAAATTTCTGGAGAAAGACGAAGCTATTTTTCTGAAACTATAACAGTTATTGCGTTCATTGTTTTTTGTAAGGTAGGCAGGATTGTGGCCTTTAAAAATCGTTTTAGTAAATTACCGTAGCGTTTACACAACATGATCTATTTTATTTTTCCTCAGGTACTAAATTTTATGAAATTCCAAATTTAGTAGACTAGAACTTTTGTGGAACAACATGGAACAAAGTTCTGTTTTCACAGAAAGATGCCCGAAAGTCTCCTCTTCTAGCCTATCAAGACTTTTGTACCCGTCCCGTTCCGTCCGTTTAACACTTTTTTCAATTTATTGAAATTACATGGGTAAAAATGTGTGTTTTTCTGTTACTGTTTCCATATGTATTACGGTTTTTTGACACAAATTACAACTTTTTTGAGTATATGAGTATTTATACGAGTTATATAAGTTCTATTAAAACCCAAGGAGAATTTTTTTAATTTTTGAAAAAATGTAATTTTTTTTTTAATTTTTTTTACAAATTTTTGAAAAAAAAAATTTTTCGACATTTTTTCGAATTTTTTTTTTAGTTTTTTTTTGGTAATTATTTTGTTTATTTGTTGGTGTTTGACCATCTTTAATACATAGGAAGATATAAAAACCAAAAAAACACTCATATTTTGATGAAAAATATTTAAAAAACTCAAAAGTTTAACTTTGACCTTGAATTTCTCTGCAACTACCAGACCGAACTTGTGTTATCTGTCTAACAAAAAAAGAATTATGAATATATCTCTATCCGTTCAAAAGTTACAGAATTTTGACCAGGAAAAAATGATTCTGAACCACTGTGCGACAGAGATATACCCTCAGCCTGTGTATATTGAAACAGTTTTATTCCAAAAAAAATGTATTTAGGGGGGTTTTCAAAATGTTGGGACCGACAAAAATGTGGATTTGGTCCGAAAAATATTTAATTTTTAATTTGGTCCGATTCCACTTTGGTCCGTTTTCATACCAATAATAAACAAAAAGGGATGTATCAGTCGGCTTTGCCATCAGAGAAAAACCCTCAGCCTATGTGAATTGAAAGTTTCATCCACGGACAGATCGAATGCTTTCAGAATTTTGTGGCCCTTTTTGGACATTTGAACTTGCCGACAAATGTGGATTAGGATTAAAGTTCAAAAGTGTTGCTGAGGAGGTACTTAAAGTAATGGACTGAAAGAGTCCATTATGGAAGTGGATCTTATTTTGAGAATCATATCTTTTCGATAGATATCGCGCCCATTTGTCATTTCAGTGGGTTATCGTATAACATTTGGAGCAGTATGCCAGGATGGACTTGTCCACTAAAAAAATAATACCGCAGTAAACAGGACCACAACGAACAACATCGCTAAACGGTTCCAAAGGATATTCGAACGGACTCTAAACTGCACTTAGACACAAATTTTAAATTTTTTGTGGGGGAGGTAACATAAGGAGAGGTCCGATTTGGGCCATTTTAGAAGTTATACTAAATTTAGACAAAATATTAGGAGATCCAAAGTTGTGGACCGGTATTGCCCATCTTCGAACTGTAAAGTTTGGACAAAATATGATGAACGCCAAATTTAGGACCAAATCGGTTGATAAGTTCTAGGGTTATCGTGATCTCCAGTCACTACATATGGTGCCTTCGGGGTTTTTACGGCTTACGGGCTGTTTTCTCAGGAAGTATGGGCCTGCCCTTGAAACCCCTTTTACCATCGTAATTGAGGTTGCGGATGCAAGTTGCTTAAAGTGAACTTTACCGAAGTTTTGTGTGGGAGGTACCCGAAGGAGTGTACAAATATAGTCCGTATTCGAAACTGACCTATATCTGGTAGATATATTAGGATGTGTAAAGTATGGACCAATTCGGTTACTCCCTTCAAGAGTTATCGTGCACACAATTTTTCCGAACATTTTTGAACTTTTGTGGGGGAGGTACCTGAAGGAATGAACCCTTGTGGCTTATCTTCGAACTTAAACTAAATGGAAAAAAATGTTACGAAGGGAAAACTTTGGACCGAATCGGCACATCTGTAAACTTGTACCGTTGTATGGAGGGCGGTGAATACAAGTTGCTACAATAAAAATCAAAGCGAGTCGAGAGCGGAGGTTAAACTGAACTTTTCCGAAATTTTGTGTGGGGGGTACCCGAAGAATTGGACCGATTGAGTCCATATTGGAAACTCGTCTAAGTTTGGTAGAAATTTCACGATGTGTAAAGTATGGACAAAATCGGTTACTCTCTTCAAGAGATATCGTGCGCTCAAATTTTCTGAACGTTTTCGAACTTTTGTAGGGGAGGTACCGGAATGAGTGCGCTCCAGCCAGCCAGACAGACGGACGGACATGGCTTAATCAAGTCCAAATTGTATGAAAAAAATTTCGTCCAAACATACTGGGTAGACCCCCTTTATTTCGTTAGCATAAATGCTGATGATATATGTATGTAGCACTAACATCTAACGCTATCGACTAATGCACTCTGTTATATCTGCCATGACACAAAGGATCAGTTCGATAGTGGATTTGTAGTTGGTCGAAGGTTCAAAGATCTAGTCTCCAGGTTTACGCCCGTGAATGAAAGACTTGCTACAATGCGGATAAAAGCAAAATTCTTCAACATAACCTTGATTTGCTCATATGTTTCAACCGAAGACAAGGACGACCAGATCAAATATATATATTACGTTGTCCTGTCCATGACACTAAAATTATTCTAGGCGATTTAACTTCCAAAATTGGAATGAAGTAACGGTTCACAGTGATATCAGTACAATGGCAAAATATTGCCGACTCTATGTTTACAGCCGTAAAATCCATATTTAGATATCAGAGACCTCCACTAAGTAACCCATTGTACGGCCAGCAGTGTCGTGCTGCTACCGAAGAGACAAATGCGCAATAAGGCTAATTTGCAATCATTTGGTTTCAAAAAATATTATAAAAATCCACGCCGTTTGTCTTTTATCCTGGTTTCAAAAAATATTATAAAAATCCACGCCGTTTGTCTTTTATCCTGGTTTCAAAAAATATTATAAAAATCCACGCCGTTTGTCTTTTATCCTGGTTTCAAAAAATATTATAAAAATCCACGCCGTTTGTCTTTTATCCTGGTTTCAAAAAATATTATAAAAATCCACGCCTGTTGTCGTTTATCGTGGATTCAAAAAATATTATAAAAATCCACGCCTGTTGTCGTTTATCGTGGATTCAAAAATTATTATAAAAATCCACGCCTGTTGTCGTTTATCGTGGATTCAAAAAATATTATAAAAATCCACGCCTGTTGTCCTTTATCGTGGATTCAAAAAATATTATAAAAATCCACGCCTGTTGTCCTTTATCGTGGATTCAAAAAATATTATAAAAATCCACGCCTGTTGTCCTTTATCGTGGATTCAAAAAATATTATAAAAATCCACGCCTGTTGTCCTTTATCATGGTTTCAACAACAGTTTAAAAACAAAGCCACATCTCCTCAAACAAAAACAATGCTTTATTAAACGCTGATAAGGAAAGCTTGCTGTGTATGAGAGAAAAATTCTTCGAAAAATCTACGGGCCAATCTGTGTTGACGGTGATTATCGAGTGCATTCCCTGTGATTTTCATTACAGTGATAGGAATTTTTCGTGGACAGTTCATGCTTTCTGATATTATGACCCAAAAGCTCTTAAAAATCCTATAATGACTAACTAAAATCGTTGGTTGACACAATGGACTATATATAGATGGTCTATATTGACCCTTTCCTTTATAACAGCTAAAAACCACTTCTCCTCATCAATATCAAAAATATTTACATATTAAAATGTTGTGTCAATATTATTATAACACTTAAATCATGGGAATCATTTGAATCTAAAAAATCCAACCCTCATCTCCCTCAACTAGACTACCTCCATTTGCCATTTGTTGTGGTTAGAAAACATGCACACAATTCTTTAAACCTAAAAAACTACACTGACCTCTCATTCAAATCGTTTTACGTGACAGCATTTGGCCACTAAACTACAAATATCCTTTCATATGTTGATCCCTAAAATTCATGTAAAGGATTTTGTTACAAATTCAATGTCACCACACGCTGTTACTGACTGTTGACATATTTCTAGGAATAGCTAAAAAATCATTTAGAGAGTATGATTATTAAATACGAAAGCAAAGCAAAAAACCCCGGAATTTTTTGCCTACCATTTCAACTTGAGTTTCTTCTGTACATCACAAAATATTTTATGTGGTAATTTTTTATTTAACATACTCAACGGCTGATGATCCCAGTCCCAGTCGTTGTAGCAATCACAAAACTTCATAACATAACCATTGAATAAATGGTTAGTGAGTCACTGAGTAAGTGAATGAAAAACACACACACACATACATGCTACAAAAAAAGTTAAAACATTGCCCTCTACTTGTTGTTTTTTATAAACAATATTAGCTTAAAAACCACAGCATGACACAAATGTCGCACAACATAACAATGTGACACATGTGAGGGTATACAACTATTCGCATACATGTGTAGGTATTTAAGTGTGTATGGGATATGTACTTCCATAGTATAGGTATGTATGTATGATCCTTGATATGCGGAAGTATTTACTTATACAACTGCAGCGGCTATGTGAACTTTGTGCCGCGTTGCTATTTCGCAACAACCAGGGAACAAAGTTACGAAAAATGAAACTTGTTGTTTTTTTCCAAAATGTTCATTCGCCGCTCACATAACCGAAATTGTAATAACAACAAAAATATCATGTGAAATATAAAAAAAAAGACACAGGCATACATGGTGGAGGGGGATTACCAAAGCCAATATGTGAACACAGTGGTTTGAGATTAATTATATGAGGTTTTCTGAGGTAGAGATGAGAAAATGAGAAGGAGAAGACTAACATGAATTTCAATCCACGCCTGTTTGGCTTCAAAAATATTATAAAAATCAAAGCCTTTTGTCATTTCTTGAGAGTTTACAAATATTATAAAAATCAAAGCCTTTTGTCATTTCTTGAGAGTTTAAAAATATTATAAAAATCAAAGCCTTTTGTCATTTCTTGAGAGTTTAAAAATATTATAAAAATCCACGCCTGTTGTCCTTTATTGTGGTTTCAAAAAATATTATAAAAATCCACGCCCGTTGTCCTTTATCGTGGTTTCAAAAAATATTATAAAAATCGACGCCTGTTGTCCTTTATTGTGGTTTCAAAAAATATTATAAAAATCCACGCCTGTTGTCCTTTATCGTGGATTCAAAAATATTATAAAAATCCACGCCTGTTGTCCTTTATTGTGGTTTCAAAAAATATTATAAAAATCCACGCCTGTTGTCCTTTATTGTGGTTTCAAAAAATATTATAAAAATCCACGCCTGTTGTCCTTTATTGTGGTTTCAAAAAATATTATAAAAATCCACGCCTGTTGTCCTTTATTGTGGTTTCAAAAAATATTATAAAAATCCACGCCTGTTGTCCTTTATTGTGGTTTCAAAAAATATTATAAAAATCCACGCCTGTTGTCCTTTATTGTGGTTTCAAAAAATATTATAAAAATCCACGCCTGTTGTCCTTTATTGTGGTTTCAAAAAATATTATAAAAATCCACGCCTGTTGTCCTTTATTGTGGTTTCAAAAAATATTATAAAAATCCACGCCTGTTGTCCTTTATTGTGGTTTCAAAAAATATTATAAAAATCCACGCCTGTTGTCCTTTATTGTGGTTTCAAAAAATATTATAAAAATCCACGCCTGTTGTCCTTTATTGTGGTTTCAAAAAATATTATAAAAATCCAAGCTTGTTGTCCTTTATTGTGGTTTCAAAAAATATTATAAAAATCCACGCCTGTTGTCCTTTATTGTGGTTTCAAAAAATATTATAAAAATCCACGCCTGTTGTCCTTTATTGTGGTTTCAAAAAATATTATAAAAATCCACGCCTGTTGTCCTTTATTGTGGTTTCAAAAAATATTATAAAAATCCACGCCTGTTGTCCTTTATTGTGGTTTCAAAAAATATTATAAAAATCCACGCCTGTTGTCCTTTATTGTGGTTTCAAAAAATATTATAAAAATCCACGCCTGTTGTCCTTTATTGTGGTTTCAAAAAATATTATAAAAAATTTACATCTGTTGTCCTTTATTGTGGTTTCAAAAAATATTATAAAAATCCACGCCTGTTGTCCTTTATTGTGGTTTCAAAAAATATTATAAAAATCCACGCCTGTTGTCCTTTATTGTGGTTTCAAAAAATATTATAAAAATCCACGCCTGTTGTCCTTTATTGTGGTTTCAAAAAATATTATAAAAAATTTACATCTGTTGTCCTTTATTGTGGTTTCAAAAAATATTATAAAAATACACGCCTGTTGTCCTTTATTGTGGTTTTAAAAAATATTATAAAAATCCACGCCTGTTGTCCTTTATTGTGGTTTTAAAAAATATTATAAAAATCCACGCCTGTTGTTCTTTATTGTGGTTTTAAAAAATATTATAAAAATCCACGCCTGTTGTCCTTTATTGTGGTTTTAAAAAATATTATAAAAATCCACGCCTGTTGTCCTTTATTGTGGTTTTAAAAAATATTATAAAAATCCACACCTGTTGTCCTTTATTGTGGTTTCAAAAAATATTATAAAAATCCACGCCTGTTGTCATTTATTGTGGTTTCAAAAAATATTATAAAAATCCACGCCTGTTGTCCTTTATTGTGGTTTCAAAAAATATTATAAAAATCCACGCCTGTTGTCCTTTATCGTGGTTTCAAAAAATATTATAAAAATCCACGCCTGTTGTCCTTTATTGTGGTTTCAAAAAATATTATAAAAATTCACGCCTGTTGTCCTTTATTGTGGTTTCAAAAAATATTATAAAAATCCACGCCTGTTGTCCTTTATTGTGGTTTCAAAAAATATTATAAAAATCCACGCCTGTTGTCCTTTATTGTGGTTTCAAAAAATATTATAAAAATCCACGCCTGTTGTCCTTTATTGTGGTTTCAAAAAATATTATAAAAATCCACGCCTGTTGTCCTTTATTGTGGTTTCAAAAAATATTATAAAAATCCACGCCTGTTGTCCTTTATTGTGGTTTCAAAAAATATTATAAAAATCCACGCCTGTTGTCCTTTATTGTGGTTTCAAAAAATATTATAAAAATCCACGCCTTTAGTCCTTTATTGTGGGTTCAAAAAAACATTATAAAAATCCACGCCTTTAGTCCTTTATTGTGGTTTCAAAAAATATTATAAAAATCCACGCCTGTTGTCCTTTATTGTGGTTTCAAAAAATATTATAAAAAATTTACATCTGTTGTCCTTTATCGCGGTTTATTGTGGTTTAAAAATATTATAAAAAATTTACATCTGTTGTCCTTTATCGCGGTTTCAAAAATATTTATAAAAATGTACGCCTGTTGCCCTTTATCAGGGGTTCAAAAATAGTTGAAAAATCCCCTTCTTAAACCTCTCCCTCGCCACTGTTAACATACGAATACAACAGCACAACACGCCAACTATAAACAAAAAAGTGTATTATACAAATACATATATTTATGAAAACTAACTACACAACATAACAAAGTTTTTGCTTTTTTTTTAGCATTTTTGTTAAAGATACACAGAAAAGTAACAGCTATAAACAACAACAGTTACAAATATATATGTATGTTCTTCTTGAAGCATATGTATGTTGGGAATGTGGAATAAAAATTACCAACATGTTTTTTATAGGACACTTGGGACTTGGACCATATAAAACGAATGTTGTGTCGTTTTTTTATTAACATATATATGTGGATATATATGGAGACAAACTACCAGGATACCACCACTATAAGGTACCAAACATTCCATGTCACCATATGCTGCTAGCCACCCAAACCAAACACATAAATATACTATGCATATGCAATGAGTGTGTGTGTGTGTGTATGTGTGGCATATTGTAAAGAATGTGAATAAGTTTTGTGGCAAAAGAGAACATTACGACACTAACATATTTGTTCGCTAACACCATCAGCCGCCATAGTATCTGGCTTCACCTTCAATGGTACGTTCGGCTTCTCTTTCCTTCATTCCTTTGGAAAATGAACAAACAGACAGTAAAATAATGCGATGAATATATAAACAGAGTGACACTAAACCAAACTTAAAAAAATGAAAACGAAGAAATGGCAACAACCATCAGCGTTTTTTTACAAATGAGCTAAAACATATGGTTAAATGTGGGTGGGTGAGTGTGTGTTTGTGGCACTAACGAATACACCTTGTTGCAGATTCAGGGATGGAAAGGCTAGTAGAGGAAAATACAACTTTTTTTCATAGAATAATGTGAAGTTATATAAATTACTTGAAACCCTCGACATTGACTTTCAACTTCGAGGTTGACATTCTTGTGGCTGTATAGAAAAAGGGAAGGGCATCACTTCGGTTACAATTTAAAATTATTTTTGTTGTTATGAAGACTGTTGATAGAATTTTATGTGTCCATATTAACTTACTTACTTAGCTGGCCCATTACAGAACATTTGTTCCATAGGCCGAACTAAGAAAAGATCTCCATTTCTCTCTATTTATTGCTTCGCACTCTGGAATACCGCGCCTTTTCATCCCTTCATCCACTTGTTTGCGCCATCTCTTCCTTGGTCCGTAGATCTTTCGAAAAATTTTTCTCTCAAACACACCAAGCACTGCCTTATCTGCTTGCGCAAGTACCCAGGAATCGGAACCATACATCAGCACGGGTAGTATCAGTGTTTTGTAGAGCGTTATTTTTGTTTGACGAGATGAGGCTTTGTTTTTAAACTGCTTACTTAAACCAAAGTAGCATCTGTTGGCCAATACAATATTTTTTATTTCACAACTGATGTCGTTTGTTGTGTTTACGGAGGTGCCGAGGTAGACGAAGTCTTTTACTACCCCAATATTATAGGAACCAACTTCCACAGTTGGTCCGAGCTCAATGGACGCATTGCGCGTCGACACCATCAACTTAGTCTTCTCACCGTTTACCGACCGACACACTTTAGCAGATTCTCCTTCGACCTTCATAAAGGTATTGGTTACTTCTTTTACTGATCGGCCCATGATGTCTATATCATCAGCATAAGTAAGTAACATGTGGCTATTGGTGTAGATTGTGCCACTTCTTTTGACGTTTGCCTCTCGTATAACCAGCAGGATGTTGAAGAGATTACACGAAAGGCTGTCTCCTTGTCTGAAACCTCTTTTGGTACCCAACTCTTCGGAGAGGTTTTTTCCTATTTTAACTGAGGACCTCGCGTCCGTTAAAGTCATTTTACAAAGCCGGATGAGCTTTGCGGGGATACCAAATTCAGACATGGCTTGGAATACCTTTGAACGCAGCGGGCTGCCGAAGGCTGCTTTATAATCGACAAAAAAGTGGTAGGTGTCGATCTGCATCTCTTGGTAAATATCTGGTCAATGGTGGACTTGCCAGGCCGCATTGGTATGGTCCAATTATTTCGTTGACCATGGGCTTTAGTCGTTCGCACAGTATCCCTGACACTATCTTGTAGGCGATAGGGAGAAGACTTATGCCCCTATAGTTAGAGCATACAGTCTTATTTCCCTTCTTATGGACGGGACACAGGATAATCAGGTTCCAATCATCGGGTACTCGTTATTCCTGCCAGATGGTGCTAACTAGCTGGTGAATACACCTTATCAGCGTGTCGCATCCGGTTTTGAACAGCTCGGCTGGTAAGCCATCGGCTCCTGCTGCCTTATTATTCTTCAGCCGATTTATGGCTGTCTTTACCTCATCTTCTGGGATTGGATCTGTGGTATCTTCGTCGTCTTCGCTGGATACCACCTGGTTTGAAAAATGCTCTTTCCATATCCTGAGCACACTATCTGTATCAGTTAACAAATTACCTTGCTGGTCTCTACAGGAGAAGGTGCCTGTACCAAAGCCATCCGTTTGATGCTTCACTCTTTGGTAGAATTTTCGGACTTCATTCTGGCTCCTGTACACATCGATTTTGTAACACTCCCGCTTTTCCATCTCTCTGTTTTTCCTGCGGAAAAGACGTTTCTCCTCTCTCCTTTTCTCCCGATATCTCTCTCGTGCGCTACGCGTTGCTACGGATTGTAAAGTAGCCCTATATGCCGTATTTTTCTCTTCGGTAGCAGCACGACACTCCTGATCATACCATGGATTCCTTGGTGGAGGTCTCTGGTATCCAAGTATCGATTTTGCGGCTGTTTGCATGGAGTGGGCAATACTTTGCCATTGCACTGATATGTTATGGGGATGAGGAGTGCTTTGATTAAGCAATTGGGCTAGTTGAGTGGAATATGATGTGGCTATCTGTTGTGATTGCAGCTTACCGATGTCTAACTTTCGTGTTGTGTCTGTTCGTACTTTGTTTGATACGTTTAACCGGGTGCGTACCTTTGCTGCTACTAGGTAATGGTCCGAGTCTATGTTTGCTCCTCGGAACGAGCGCACGTCCAACACGCTCGATGAATGTCTTCCATCTATCACAACGTGATCAATTTGATTTCTTGTTTCTGATCTGGAGACAGCCAGGTGCCCTTATGGATGTCGAGATGTTTAAATCTGGTGCTGCTAACTACCATGTTTTTTGTCGCTGCGAAGTCTATCAGCCTCATGCCATTATCAGATGTTTCATTGTGAAGACCGAATTTTCCGACTGTTGGGTCAAAGATATTTTCCTTTCCAATTTTTGCATTAAAATCGCCTAGAATAATTTTAATGTCATGGGCAGGACAACGGTCATATGTTTCTTCTAAGCGCTCATAAAATACATCTTTGGTCTGTTCGTCCTTGTCTTCAGTGGGAGCATGAGCGCAAATAAAGCTGATGTTGAAGAATTTTGCTTTTATTCGAATTGTTGCAAGTCTTTCATTCACGGGTGTGAAGCTGGAGACCAGGTGTTTTAACCTCAGACCAACTACAAATCCGCAAAAAAACTCATGCTTTATGTCATGGCAGCTATAATACAGTGCGTCACCTTTAGGTGTTGTTGTGACGCCTTTCCCGTTCCATCGTATTTCCTGTATGGCAGTAATGTCGGCATTGTACTTTTCAAGTACATCTGACAATGCGTAAACTGCACCTCCTCTATAAAGTGGGCGAATATTCCAGGTACAGATTCGCAGATCATGGTCCTTAAAACGTTTGCGGGGGTCGTAAACTTTAGAGGGATTTGTTTTTCTTTTCTTTTGTTTTTACATAGTAGGCTGCTTTTTCTGTGTCCATATTTACATTAGGTAATTTTCCTTTCGGCAATTGCCAGTTTGTAGGTGAGAGAGGTGTTGGGGACAAAGGGTTCCCATATGTCCCACCCCCCTCTCCTTCAATCTGATAACTGCAACAGGAAAAAAATGTACCATAATTTTTTTATATGTAACAAATATCAGTTTCCAACCCTGCACGTCTCATGTTATAGTAATACGGTGAAAGGATAAATATTACAATAAATATAAATAACGTGTTCCAGCGTTTCATGGAATTACCCAAAGTTTTACTGTTTTTGTCATATATAATCGTATACAGGGAAATATATCAAACTTGGTATATAAACCAAATGGCAGGATGTGCGTTCGTTACTCCATGAGCGTATGGGGATTTTCGTTAGCAACTCATATTTTCCGACATCCATTATACTTTAGAGAATAAGGCAGCGAGCTTTAAAAAATATAGAAATAAATTCTCAACCTTTAGTTTAAATATTATTTTTTAGTTTTATATTTTTCTATTCGAAGAATCAAGGGCATAGTTATTTCAATATCGACTAAATGTCCTTCAATTAATTACATTTCATAATGTCAAACTTGTTCATCTTAATTTTAAATATTTTTACATTAATTTTAATAAAAAATTTAACATTCATTAGAATTACCCCAAGGCCTATAAAAATTCCCTCACTATAGAAGACCATTAAAACTAATAATTATAAAAATTTTAATAGTCACCACCAACACCATCACCACTACTCTTGTGTGGCAAAAAGGAAGGAAATAACCAAACAACCAGCCGCTAGTTATTGTCCAACATCATAATGATGTAAAAATAAGAGACACCATTTTATTATTATTATCAGTGGCCACAGCACCATTATTGGTGTTAATTAGATTTTGCATAGTTAGATATCCCACAGCGAGAAATTCTAGAGAGATAGACGATGATGTTTTCAAATTGCACCTTAACAGCCACAGTTATTAAAAACATAAAACAGATAACAAGCAACACCAGATCAGATACCTAAGGCAGGTAAAATTGTATCCGGTAATGGTAAGTTCAAAATACCAACAACAACAGCAGCACACAATAAGGCTATACCATAACAAAGTTCAAACACCATCATCCGCACCACAATGTATTTGCAATAGAGAGGCAGGCAAATGCTCCAATGTTCCATAAAAATATATATTACCACAAGCATAATAGACTATTCTACAAACATTGAATAGAGAGGTGGTATCTAAAGAGAACTATGGCATGAAGTGCATAGGAAATGTAATCTCAAAAATAGACAACCAGTCATTCAGTCAGTCGATGAGTCTGTTAGACTACAAGTCATATTTACAACATTTATGCTCATTACTTTATTTACTCCGTTGCTGAGTCAATTGTGTGAGTCGAAAAAAAAAACGGAATGAACATCCCAGGGGCAAAGTCTTTCAATGCAAATTGGGTCATGTTATGTAATGGATGTTCCATAGCCATACAAATAGTTATTGGCTTTAAGGTAGGATTGTGGAATAAATATTTAAAATGATGGTGGATAATATTTTGTGCATACTTTTAGAGATAGATAAGTTAAAGGGTAGAAAGTTGGGATGTTGTTGGTAAATAAGACTTTCACAAATATTAAAATCCTCGAAATGTTCTTATGCTGGGTTGTGATTTGAATATTGTGGGATATTTCGGAGATAGATTTTGTTTTCATCCATCAACATTTTGGCAAAAAAACATGTCACTTATGAAACAACCAAAATATATCAGCGATTGTTTTGAGAGATCCTACACATGTTAAAATTTATTTTTTTACAAAATAAAAAAAATAAAAATCGCCTTCTTTAGAAATCCATGTCTAAAAATAATTAATCAAAAATTTATTTTAAAAATACACGTCTAAAAATATTTAATTAAAAACTTATTTTAAAAATCCACGTTTTAAAGTAATTAATTAAAAAATTATTTATTTATTTACTAAACAATTATTTAAAAAAACACACTTCCAAAAATTATTTAATTAATCAATTATTTAAGAAATCCACATCTAAAATTAATTATGTAAACAATTTTTAAAATAAATCTATGTCTAAAAATAAGTTATTAATTTTTTTTAATGAATCCACGTCTAAAGATAAATTACTTAAAAAATCCACCTCTAAAAAATAATTAAAAAAATTATTTAAAAAATCCGCATCTAAAAATTAATAAAAAAATCAATGTCTAAAAATCAAATAATTAAAAAACGATTTCAAAAAACCAAATCTATAAATTAATTAATTAATTTTTTTTTTAAATCCACGTCTTAAAATAAATTACTTAAAAATCCACTGATAAAAATTAATTTATTAAAAAATTACTCAGAAATCCACATCTACCAAAATAAATTAATTAAAAGTATATGAAAATCCACCTCTAAAACATAATTTAAAAAAATCCACATCTAAAAATTAATAAAAAATCAATGTCTAAAAATTAAAAAAATAAAAAACTATTTTAAAAACCATATCTAAAATTTAATTAATTAAAAATTATTTTTAAAATCCACGTCTTAAAATAATTAAAAAATCCACTAAAACTATTTTAAAACCACGTATAAAAATTAATTAATTAAAAAATTACTGAGAAATCCACATCTACCAAAATAAATGCAAATAAATAAATAAATTTAATTAATTAAAAATTATTTTTAAAGTCAACGTCTTAAAATAAATTATTTAAAAAATCCACTAAAACTATTTAAAAATCCACGTATAAAAATTAATTAACTAAAAGATTACTGAGAAATCCACATCTACCATTAATTAAAAAATATATTAGAAAGTCCGCGTCTAAACAATAATTAATTAAAAAATTACGTAAAAATCTACATCTAGCAAAATAAATTAATTAAAAAATATAAAAAATCCGCGTCTAAAAATTAATTAAAAAATTATTTTTTTAGAAATAATTAAAAATCCACTTCCATAAACTAATTTATTTAAAGTTATTAAAAAATTCAAGGGTTAAAAATAAAAATTATTAAAAATTATTTAAAAACCCACCTTTAAAAATTAATTAACTAAACAATTATTTAAAAACCCCACGTCTAACAGATATTTAATTAAACAATTTTTTAAATAAATCCACGTCTATAACAAATTATTTAGAAAACCCACGTCTAAAAATTTAAAACAAAAAATATTTTAAAAAATCCACGTTTACAAATTAATATAAAATCAATGTCTATAAATTAAAAAAACTATTTTAAAACACCAAGTCTAAAAATTAATTAATTAAAAAATTATTTTTAAAATCCACGTCTAAAAATAAATTAATTAAAAAATCCACTTCTAAAAATTAATTAATTAAGAGACTATTTAAAAAATCCACGTCTATAAATAAATTAATTAAACAATTATTGAAAAATCAACATCTTCCAAAATAAATTAATTAAAAAATATTAAAAAGTCCACGTCTAAAAATAATTAATTAAAAAATTACATAAAAATCCACATGTAGCAAAAAAATTAATTAAAAAATATAAAAAAAACGCGTCAAAAAAACTAATTAATAATTAATTGCTTAAAAATAATTTAAAAAATCTACGTCCAAAAATTAATTTATTAAAAGTTATTTAAAAAATCCAAGGATTAAAAATTATTTAAAAATCCACATCTGAAAATTTATTAACTAAACAATTACTAAAAAAATCCACGTTTGAAAGATATTTAATTAAACAATTGTTTAAGAAACTCACATCTAAAATTCATTATTTAAAAAAATTTAAAAAAAAAACACACGCCTAAAAATAAATTATTAAAAAAACACACGTCTAAAAAATAATTAATTACATAAAAATCCACATCTAGTAAAATAAATTAATAAAAAAAAAAATAAAAAAATCCGCGTCTTAAAATTAATTAAAAAATTAATTGTTTAAAAATAATTTAAAAAATCTACGTCCAAAAATTAATTTATTAAAACTTATTAAAAAAAATCCAAGGAATGTAAATTATTTAAAAATCCACCTCTGAAAATTTATTAACTAAACAATTATTTAAAAAAAAAAAAACACGTATATAAGATATTTAGTTAAACAATTATTTAAGAAACCCACGTAAAAATTGATTAAAAAAATTATTTAAAAAAATCCACGTCTAAAAATTAGCAAAAACTAATGCTATAAAATTAAATAATTTAAAGACTATTTAAAACATCAAGTTTAAAAATTAATTAATTTAACGAACTATTTTTAATATCCACGCCTAAAAATAAATAAATTAAAAAATCCACTTCTAAAAATTAATTAATTAAAAAACTAATTAAAAATCCACGTCTAAAAATTAATTAATTAAAAAAGATCCACAAAATCCACATATACTAAAGTAACATATTAAAAAAATATATATATAAAAGTCCGCGTTTAAAAAATAATTAATTTAAAAATCACATAAAATACACATCTAGCAAATTAAATTAATTAAAAAATATAAACAAAAATTCGCGTCTAAAAATTATTTAAAAAATTAATTGTTTAAAAATAATTAAAAAATCCTCGTCCATAAATTAATTTATTTAAAGTTATTAAAAAGTCCAAGGGTTAAAAATTATAAGTTAACAAATTATTTAAAAATCCACGTCTAAAATTTTATTAATAAAAAATATTTTAAAAATGCATGTCTAAAAATTAAAAAATTATTAAAAAAATGCACACCTAAAAATTAATTTATTTAAAAAATCCAAGTCAAAAACTTATTTCAGAAATTATTAAAAAACCGCGTCTAAAAATTAATTTAAAATTGTTTAGAAATTCGGCATCAAAAAATTAATTAATTAAAAAAATAATTTAAAAAAACCATGTCTAGAAATTATTTAAAAAACCTTTTTTTCCTTACATAAAAACTATAATATGAAAAAAAATCATTGCTCATTATGTCATTAACTAAGTATAATATCTAAGTAGAATAGGAAATTGTATTTTCTAAACTCTTTGTATTCTTATTTGTAAACACTGATTGTAAATCGAAATGTCAAATAAAAAAAAAAAATAAAAAAAAATATTATTATTTAATTCTTATTATTTTTGAAATTAATTAATCAGGAAATTATTTATAAAATAACGTCAAAATATAGTACACTAAAAAAATAATTTAAAAAATCTATTTTTTACATTATTATTATCACGAAAAAATTAATAAATTAAAAAATAATTTAACAAGTATCAGCCGGCTATGCCGACAGAGATATACCCTCAGCCTTTGTAAATTGAAACACTTTTCCCAAAAAAACCTATGTATTTAGGGGTTTTCAAGTTTTGGGCGTATGAACCGACAAAAATGTTGATTAGGATTAAAGTTCAAAAGTTTTGCGGAGGAGGTACTTTAAGGGATGGACCGACATAGACCATGGGGTTTCATAGGGGGTCTTTACACCCTTCGGGCTAGTTTCTCAAGAAGTACGGACTTGCCCCTGAAAAAAACTTTTACCATCGTAATTGAGGCAGCGAATGTAAGTTGCTTCAGCAAAAATCAAAGTGATTCGATAACAGGTCTTAAAGTGAACTTATCCGAAATTTTGTGTGGGAGGTACCGGATGGGGTGGGCAAATATAGTCCATATTCGAACCTGATATATATCTGGTAGATATATTAGGATGTGTAAATTATGGACCAAATCGGACCAATTTTTCCGAACATTTTTGAACTTTTGTGGGGGAGGTACCTGAAGGAGTGGGTATGGTTTATCTTCGAACTTAAACTAAGTTTGGGCACAATATTACGAAGGCCAAATTTTGGACGGAATAGGCATATCCATTCGAGAATTATCTTGCGCTCCAACCACTACACATGGTGTCATAGGGGTTTTTTCAACTTTAAGGCTATTTTCTCAGGAAGTATGGACATGCCCCTAATGAAACTTGTACCTTCGTATGGGGGACAGTGAATACAAGGTTTTACAACAAAAACCAAGGCGATTCGAGAGCAGGTCCTAAACTGAACTTTTCGAAATTTTTTGTGGGATGTACCCGAAAAAGTTTTGCGAATGAGTCCATATTGGAACCTCATATAAGTCTGGTAGAATTTTAACGATGTACAAAATATGGACCAAATCGGTTCTCCCTTCAAAAGTTAACGGCACACAAATTTTTTGAACATTTTTGAACTTTTGTGGGGGAGGTACCGGAAGGAGTGGACCGATATAATCCATCTTCGAACTTGAACTAAGTTTGGACAAAATATTACGAAAGCCAAATTTTGGACCGAATCGGCAGATCCGTTCGAGAGTTATCTTGCGCTCCAACCACTGCACACGGTATCATGGGTGTTTTTTTGTAACTTTCAGGCTATTTTCTCTGGAAGTATAAACTTACCCCTGATTAAACTTGTACCTACGTGTGGGGGACAGTGAATACAAGTTTTTACAACAAAACCAAGGCGATTCGAGAGCAGGTCCTTAACTGAACTTTTTCGAAATTTTGTGTGGGAGATACCCGAAGGAGTGGACCGATTGAGTCCATATTGGAACCTCATCTAAGTCTGGTAGAAATTTCACGATGTGCATAGTTATTGTGCGCACAAATTTTCCGAACATTTCCGAACTTTTGTTGGGGAGGTACCGGAAGGAGTGGACTGATATAACCCATCATCGAACTTAAACTAAGTTTGAACAAAATATTACGAAAGCAACATTTTGAACCGAATCGATTCATCCGTTTGAGAGTTATCGTGCGCTCCAGCCAGCGAGCCAGACAGACAGACGGACATGGCTAAATCAACTCCAAATTGTCTGAAACACATTTCGTCCAAACATACTTGGGGTCTAAAACCATTATTCCGATGAGGCACATTTTGCCCGTATGAAAGTGTATATACCCTCATTAGCATAAGCGCTGATGGTATAAAAACCCATGTTTTAAAAATTAAATAATTAAAAAACCTAGTCAAAAAATTAATTAATCAAAAAATTATATAAAACATCAACGTCTAAAAATTAATTAATTAAACAATTATTGAGCGGATACTAAATAAAGAATTTATCAAAAAATCTAAGTCTAAAAATTAATAAACTAGATTTTTTTTAAATCCTCTGCTATTAATTAATAAATAAAAAATTATTACAAAATCGAGGAAGGTCCTAAAAATTATTTAAAAATCCAGGCATATTCGCTAATCCTCTGACATTACATCTTTACCGATACAAACGAAAAGAAATTTTGGTTCAGGATTTCGCTCTGTCCTGAGACGGCCCAAAACATTGTTCTCGAAGAACATCACAGATATAATTGATGGCTTAACAGATTTTTCATAAAGCGTTGATGCCTCAAGTCTTTGAGTACATAGAACCAACAGTCACTGAGTTTTAATTTATCATTGTTTCCCCTTACCTTCATAGTTGACCTTCATAAATTCCACTTAAGGGCTAAGGATGTTAATGTTAAAAACCACAATTTAATTATAAAACAAGTTGAAAATGTTTGGGAAGAAATGAATACATCTAAGACAGCAGCATCTTTATCGTAGTCACATCCATGTTCTCAACGAAAATCAGATGGGAAATCCCATTTTAGACGGCAAAAAAGTCCCGCCTTTGATACCATTCTATGCCACAATTTTTGTCAATTGAATTTCATGCTAGACTTACTTTGAAATAAAAGAGACCCCAATTTTTAATGTTTTCTGAGCAAAAGTGAAGTATTTTTTCCCTGGCACTTTGCCTTTCCCAACTAAATGTCGGCAGCCCTATCCATAACAGCAACAACAATTTTTTGGCTGATGAGAAAGAACAGAGGAAAAAATGGACATATAGGCTCAGGTTGAAATTAGATTAACAACCTTTTAAGAATTTAGAATGCAATTTAGTTTCGTTGTTAAATTGGTTTTAAGTCACCGCTACCGTTCTCCCACTCTGCGTGTAGGAATCCATGCAAAAAGTTGTGTCCACAAAAATGAAAAAAAAAATAAACTTAAAATGCCTGGAAATACCTTTATTCCGTCATACTAAGTAGCTTAAAATAAATGTAATTCCATGAATATCTTCTTCTGCCAATGTAATACCATAAACAATGTCCCCATATCTAATGGAGACATTTCCTATTTCTCAGCAAGTAAGAAGATCTGAATCTGAATTACTTTGTCCTGGTGTCGTTTTTTTTTTGTTACTAACAAAAATTACAAGTGTAGAAACTTGTGTTCATTTTTTGTCTTTAACATTTGTAGTTTGTTAACATTTGTAATTCCTTTAAAAACAAGAATATTCAAGGAGCTACAGCAACAACCCAGAGAGGTGTGTGAGACACTCATTCATTCATTCTACACATAAAAACATGTGTAGAGGATGGCCACAATACAGGAAGGAATTTTTAAAGTAAAAAAATAAAAATTTTGGTATTTAACTAAACGTCTCGAATTGTATATTTTCTTAAGTATGCATGGCCAAACATGGGGTCCCCATTTTTAAACAAAATTTCCAAGTGAAATTCGTTTGCTTGAAGTTTTTCTTCAATTTTCTTTTTTTGTTTTCTGTTTTTCGGAAAAATCACATTAAAATGGATGAATTGCTGAGTGAATTTTCTGCTTTCCCCTCTGTGTGTGTCTCTGTGTACAAATGTGCATGAGAGTGTATAAACGTATGTACAAAAAGATTAAGGATGACATTACAGACATATCTGCCCCCTAGACTTAAACGAGTGATAGACAGACACATGCACTCACACACTTCCATGGAGGAAAGCAACTCAAGTAGTTTTGTCATCTTGTTAGTCAACATGTTGGCTTTCATAAGTTCCAATCACACAATAAAAAAAATCAGCTTATTTTGGTTATTTTGCTTAATGCATATATTTTCAAGATGTTTGTATGGAAAGGGTGCCAGGATTTGAAGTGAAATATATTAGGAACAAATAAAAAAAGTATCAGTAGCCTTTGTCGACAGAGATTACCCTCGGCCTGTGTGATTTGAAATTTTCATTTATGGACAATATAGAATCGAATACCGGCTTCTATCATTTCCCCAATAAATATGTATTTAGGAGGTTTTAAGATTGTGTGACCCTTTTTGGATGTATGAAATGCCGACAAAAATATATATTTGGATTAAAGCTCAAATGTTCTGCTGCGGAGGTACTTGAAGGAATGCATCGGTATAGTCAATTTATGGAGTGGATCTTATTTTGTAAGTCACTTCTTTTCGATAGATAGCGCCATTTCAGTTGGCCACTATAAAACATAGAGTTATTTGGCATACTGCAAGGAGTACCTTCGGTATAAATTCCCAAAGGATCTTCGAAAAGACAAAAATGTTCAACTTTTGTCGGGGGAGGTACCCTCAGGAGAGGACCGATATGATGTATTTTTGGAGTTAAACCAAATTTGGAAAAAAATATTAAAGATTCAAAGTTTGGACCAAATTCGTTGCTCCGTTCAAAGGATATAGCGCGTATCATTTATTTTTTTTAACCGGAAGGAGTGGACCGATATGGCACATCTTCGAACCTAAACTATATTTGGACAAAACATTAATTTTGAACAATATCGGCTGATTTATTCGAGATTAAGGGTGTTCTCCAGCCACAACACATGATGCCGTAAGGCTTTTTCTCAGGAAGTTTGGACTTGTTTCTAAAAAAACTTTTACAACAAAAATCAAAGGTATTCGAGAGCTGGCACTTTTCCGAAATGTTGTGTATAAGTACAAAAAGGAGTTAAGCGATATAATACATATTCGACCGGAACCCTCTCTTCGAAATATTACGATGCGCAAAGTATGGATTGCGGTCGAGAGTTATGGTGCGCACCATTTTTACAAAAATTTTGAACTTTAATAAAAAAAATTATTTAAAAAATACACGTCTAAAAAAATTATAAAAATGAATTAATTAAAAATTTCTCTAAATTAATTTATAAAAAGTATACGTCTTAAAGTTAAATAATTAAATAACTACTTTAAAATACACGTCTTAAAATTAATTAATTAAAAAGGCTATTTAAAATCCACGTTTCAAAATTATTAATTAAATATTGAAAAAATCCACGTCTAAAAATAAATTATTAAAAAAATCCACTTCAAAAAGTTAATTAATTAAAAAATATTTTAAAAATCAAAGTTTAAAATTTAATTAATCAAACAATTATTTATAAAATTCACGTCTAAATGTAAATTAATTAAAAAATTAATATAAAGTGGTTTTCACTGGGCTGATTTGGTCAGTTATGTGATGGAATAAATAAAACTAATTTATTTCATTATCTACTCAACGTTTCGTTGGCGACTTTCCAACTTCTTCAGGAGTTTTTATTAGAAAATCCTATTGACTAATAAAAACTCCTGAAGAAGTTGGAAAGTCGCCAACGAAACGTTGAGTAGATAATGAAATAAATTAGTTTTATTTATTCCATCACATAACTGACCAAATCAGCCCAGTGAAAACCACTTTATATTAATAAATAAACACGGTCATAATATCCACAAAATAATTAAAAAATTATTTGAAAACCCACCTCTTAAAATTAATTAATAAATTAAAAATTATTTAAAAATCCACGTCTAAAAATTAACTAATTAAAAAATGTATAAAAAAATCCACGTCTAAAAACTATTTAATTACAAATTTTATAAAAATAATTAATTAAAAATTATTTAAAAATTCACCTCTTAAAATTAATTAATTCAAAAATTATTTAAAAATCCACGTCTAAAATTAATTAAAATTTTTACAAAAAAAAAACCACGTCTAAAAGCTATTTAATTAAAAATGTTATAAAAATAATTAATTAAAAATTATTTAAAAATCCGCCTCTTAAAATTAATTAATTAAAAAATTATTTTAAAATCCGCCTCTTAAAATTAATAAATTAAAAAATTATTTAAAAAATCCACGTCTAAAAATTAATTAATTAAAAAATTATTTAAAAAATTCACGTCTAAAAATTAATTAATTAAAAAATTATTTAAAAAATCCAATTCTAAAAATTAATTAATTAAAAAATTATTTAAAAAATCCACGTCTAAAAATTAATTAATTAAAAAAATATTTAAAAAATTCACGTCTAAAAATTAATTAATTAAAAAAAATATTTAAAAAATCCACGTCTAAAAATTAATTAAGTAAAAAAAATATTTAAAAATACCACGTCTAAAAATTAATTAATTAAAAAAAAATATTTAAAAAATCCACGTCTAAAAATTAATTAATTAAGAAATTATTTTAAAAATCCACGTCTAAAAAATAAGTAATTAAAAAATTATTTTAAAAATCCAGTTTTAACAATTAGTTAATTAAAAAAATATTTAAAAAATTCACGTCTAAAAATTAATTAATTAAAAAATTATTTGAAAAATCCACGTCTAAAAATTAATTAATTAAAAAATTATTTAAAAAAATCCACGTCTAAAAATTAATTAATTAAAAAATTATTTAAAAAATCCACGTTTAAAATTAATTAATTAAAAAATTATTTAAAAAATCCACGTCTAAAAATTAATTAATTAAAAAATTATTTTAAAAATCCACGTTTAAAAATTAATTAATTAAAAAATTATTTAAAAAATCCACGTCTAAAAATTAATTAATTAAAAACAAAATATTTAAAAAATCCACGTCTAAAAATTAATTAAAAAAATATTTAAAAACTCCACCTCTAAAATTAATTAATTAAAAAAATATTTAAAAAATCCACGTCTAAAAATTAATTATTTTAAAAATATTTTAAAAATCCGCGTCAAAAAAATTAATTACTTAAAAAATATTTTAAAAATCCGCGTCAAAAAATTAATTAATTAAAAATATTTAAAAAATCCACGTCTAAAAATTAATTAATTAAAAATATTTAAAAAATCCACGTCTAAAAATTAATTAATTAAAAAAATATTTAAAAAATCCACGTCTAAAAATTAATTAATTAAAAAATTATTTAAAAAATCCACGTCTAAAAATTAATTAATTAAAAAATTATTTAAAAAATCCACGTCTAAAAATTAATTAATTAAAAAATTATTTAAAAAATCCGCGTCAAAAAATTAATTAATTAAGAAAATATTTTAAAAATTCACGTCCAAAAATTAATTAAAAAAAAATATTTTAA
Organism: Musca autumnalis; assembly: GCF_047663935.1. Classification (NCBI taxonomy): domain Eukaryota; kingdom Metazoa; phylum Arthropoda; class Insecta; order Diptera; family Muscidae; genus Musca; species Musca autumnalis. The sequence continues at coordinate 22,057,617 of NW_027411644.1, read as the reverse complement.
AAATCCACGTATAAAAATTAATTAATTAAAAATTTGTAATTATAAATAATTAAGAAATAATTTTAAAAATCTACGTTCAAAAACAAGTTAATTAAAAAATTTTTAAAAAATGCAGTTCTAAAAATGAATTAATTAAAAAAATATTTCACAAATTAATGTAAAAAATAATTAATTAAAAAAATTTAAAAAATCCACGTCTAAAAAGTAATTAATTAAATAAGCAAGCAATTCATTAATTAAAAAAAATTTAAAAAAACCACGTCTAAAAAGTAATTAATTAAAAAATTATATAAAAAATACACGTTTAAAAATTAATTAATTAAAAAATTATAATTATAAATAATTAAGAAATTTGTTAAAGAATCCACTTTAAAAAAAAAATTAATTAAGAAATTATTCAAAAAATGCACGTCTAATAATAAATTAATTTAGAATTTATTTAAAAAATTCACGTTTAAAAATAAATTAATTAAGAGAGTACTTAAAAAATCCAAGTTTTAATATAAATAAATTATTTTTTTTTTAATTTCCACATCTACAACTTAATTAATTAAAAATTTATTTTAAAATCCCACGTCTAAATATCAATTCATTATAATTTATTTACTAAATCCAAGTCTAAAAATTAATTAATTAAAAAATTATTTTAAAATCCCCGTCTAAAAATTATATAATTAAACAAATATTTAAAAATTCCGCGTCTAAAATTATTTGATTAAAAAATTATTTAAAAATTAATAAATTAAAAAATTATTTTAAAAATTAATTAATTGAAAAATGATTTAGAATATCCACCCCTAAAAATTAATTAATTAATATGAAGATTTTTCGCTTAAAGTTACAGGTATTTTCTTAGATGGTCACATGGTCTTCACTTAGACCATATGAAGACCAAAAGGCCTGACCTAAGACTAAATGATCTTCCCTTTGTAGAACATTTTTTAAGATCAAAAATACTGGTCCTCTCTTACAAAACCAAATTGTTTTCTAAAGGAAGATCATTTGCTTTTCTTTTAGAAAACCAAACGATGGTCCCATAGAAGACCTCTAGATCTTTGAAGATCAAAAATACTGGTCCTATCTTACAAAAACAAATTGTTTTCTAATGGAAGATCATTTGCTTTTCATATAGAAGACCAAATAGTAGTCCCATAGAACACCACTGATCTTCCATTAGAAGACCAAATGTTCTTCCTAAAGAGGAGCAATTGTTTTTGCTTTAGAAGGCCAAAATGTCTTCATATAGAAAACTAAAAAGCCTTCATTTAGAAGTCTTCCGTTAGAAGACCAAATAACTTTTCCTTAACACACCATAAATTCTTCTATAGAAAACTTAATAGTCCTCTTCTAGAAGTCTTCCCATTGATGGCCAAATTGTCCTTTATTCGAAGACCTAATGCTCTCCCGTTCGAAGACCAAATTGTCTTCTGTAGGACAGAGAATATCCTTTTTTTTTCTTTTGGAGAAAATGGTCTTCCTATAGAAGAGAAAGTATCCTTTCTGTGGGAGATCAAGTGGTCCTCCATTAGAATACCAAATGGTCCTTCATTAGAAGTCCAAATAGTCTCCCTATAAAAGACAAAGTTGTTCTTCTTATTAAAGATTAAATAGTGTTTCCTAAGAATACCAAATGGTTATTCATTCGAAGTCTAAATAAAGGATCACATGGTCTACCTGTAGAAGACCAAAAGGTCTGTTTAAGAAGACCAAATGGTATTCCTATAGAAAACAAAATAGTCTCCCTTTAGAAGTTTAAATTGTCTGCCTTATAGAAGACCAATTGGTCTCCCTTATAAAAGAACAAATGGCCTTCCTTATAAAAGAACAAATGAGGTTCCCTATAAAAAAACCGGTTCCCTTATAAAAAACTGAATGGTCTTCCTTCCTGTAAAGTCCTGCCAAAAAAGTCCGAAAATTCTTCCCTAATGTGACCAAATGGTCTTCCTTATAGAAGATCAAATGGCCTTCCTTATAGAAGACCAAATGGTTTCCCTTAACAAAATAACAAAAGGGTTTTTCCTATAGTTAACCAACTCGTTCCCGTATAGAAAGCCAAATGGTCTTCTTTATAGAAGACCAAATGATCCTTTTGACTTTTCCTTTTAAACCTTTTCTTATTTTTTAAATTTGTCTTCCTAGTACTATATTTTCTGTCACTCCTCCCCACCAAGCTAACCCCTTTAACCTTCTGTAAAGACTTATTTTTAACATATGAAATCCTTTCTTTATGGTTTATCTCGTTTGTTGGCAGTTTTTTTGCTTCTTTCTTTCTCATTTTTTGACTTGTCAGGACTCTATAAAGCATTTTTGACATAATCTGCCAGAGTCCTTTTAGTGTTCTTTAGAAAAAAATGTTTGTGTGTGGTGTGTAGGAGGAATATTTTTTTGGGTTGCTAAATAAAACCACCAAATATGAACACTTGTATATTCTGACTTTCAAATCATTTGAATTTTGTTGTTCTTGTTGTTGTGTTATTTTTTGCAGTGACATATTATATTTTTTTTTTGCAATGATGATAAGCAGAAATACGGGTAAATTTTTTTTTTCATATTTTACAGAGAGATGAAAATATGGAATATTCGTTTTTTATGCTGATTGCATATGGCTTTTTTAGCAACAAGCGGCGGAATATTTCAGAGCCAAGACCCATTCATCCACTTAGCATTATGAGCCCCCTGAAAGTGGTGGAAGCAAAGAAGAAATGAGAATATACGCGAGTAGTAAACGTTAAACATACAACGTGAAAAAATATTTCCAAAAAAATAAAATGTGCGGATGCGGATGTGTTTAGCATAAGTCATGTCACATCTTTGTGACTGAGTGAGTGACTGTCAAATCGTGCATTTTTGGGGGGTTTGTAAGGGTCTTTCAAACAAAAATCAAGCAAAAATGCCTTGATGTGGTTTTGTGAGGGGAGATAAGTTTGTCGGCTTTTTCTTGGGAAATTTGTGATGGGAAATGAAAATAAAAAACATTTTTTTGTAAGGAAGATAATTTGCTTAAGGTTTGAGGCGTTTTAAAGTGGGAACAAATGTAAGCACTTTAAGAAATTAGATAATAAAACCTGTTCCGTAGACATAGACGGCATTAATATGGCATGACGTTTTGCGTGTTCAAACTGCTATTTTAGAATGTTTAGAAATTTTGTGTGGAAGGTACCCATAACCGATAGAGTCCATACGATTTACCAATGTCCGTCCGTCTGGTTGACTGGAACGTACCATAATTTCCGAACGGTCTTCTAAAGAAATAATATTTTGCTTTCACTTAGACCGTTTGGTCTTCCCTTAGAAAACAAGGTTTTCTTCCCTTAGATAAACAAGTTTTCTTCCCTTAGAAGACCAAATGGTCTTTTAAAGAAGTCCAAAGAGCCTTACTGTACAAGAGGAAGTGGCCTTCCCTTTGAAGATCAACAATTCTTTGAAGATTAATAGTTCTGGCCTACCCTTAGAAGAACAAGTGTTTTTTCAAAGAAAGGTCATTTTCTCTTTCTTTAGAAGACCAGAAGACTTTACTTTGTAAGACCAATTGGCCTAAGAGAAGACCATATGATCTTCTAAAAAAACACCATTTGGTCTTCTATAGAATGACTGTTAGGTGATCAAGGACAATAACCTTTTGGTCTTCTAAAGAAATATATCATTTTTGTACCTCTAACTGAAAATTTTTCATACTTATATAAAATTTTTTATATCGAGGACTTTGTAAATACTTTTCCAATTAATTAGTCGTTAGACGCGAATTTTTTAAATAATTTTTTAATTAAAATTAATAAATTTTAATTTTTTGGATTTTTAAAATAATTGTTAATTAATTAATTTTTAAACGCGGATATTTTAAATATTTTTTTAATTTTTAGACGTGTATTTTTTACATAATTTTTAAATTAATTAATTTTTAGATGTGGATTTTTAAAATATTTTTTTAATTAATTAATTTTTAGACGTGGATTTTTTAAACAGTTTTTTAATTAATTAATTTTTAGGCGTGGATTTTTTAAACAAATTTTTAATTAATTAACTTTTAGACGTGGATTTTTTAAACAATTTTTTAATTAATTAATTTTTAGACGTGGATTTTTTAAACAATTTTTTAATTAATTAATTTTTAGACGTGGATTTTTTAAACAATTTTTTAATTAATTAATTTTTAGACGTGGATTTTTTAAACAATTTTTTAATTAATTAATTTTTAGACGTGGATTTTTGAAACAATTTTTTAATTAATTAATTTTTAGACGTGGATTTTTTAAACAATTTTTTAATTAATTAATTTTTAGACGTGGATTTTTTAAACAATTTTGTAATTAATTAATTTTTAGACGTGGATTTTTTAAACAATTTTGTAATTAATTAATTTTTAGACGTGGATTTTTTAAACAATTTTGTAATTAATTAATTTTTAGACGTGGATTTTTTAAACAATTTTTTAATTAATTAATGTTTTTTAATTAATTAATTTTTAGGCGTGAATTTTTTAAATATTTTTTTAATTAATTAATTTTTAGGCGTGGATTTTTCAAACAATTTTTTAAATAATTAATTTTTAGGTGTGGATTTTTCAAACAATTTTTTAATTAATTAATTTTTAGACGTGGATTTTTGAAACAATTTTTTAATTAATTAATTTTTAGACGTGGATTTTTTAAACAATTTTTTAATTAATTAATTTTTAGACGTGGATTTTTTAAACAATTTTTTAATTAATTAATTTTTAGACGTGGATTTTTTAAACAACTTTTTAATTAATTAATTTTTAGACGTGGATTTTTTAAACAATTTTTTAATTAATTAATTTTTAGACGTGGATTTTTTAAACAATTTTTTAATTAATTAATTTTTAGACGTGGATTTTTTAAACAATTTTTTAATTAATTAATTTTTAGACGTGGATTTTTTAAACAATTTTTTAATTAATTAATTTTTAGACGTGGATTTTTTAAACAATTTTTTAATTAATTAATTTTTAGACGTGGATTTTTTAAACAATTTTTTAATTAATTAATTTTTAGACGTGGATTTTTTAAACAATTTTTTAATTAATTAATTTTTAGGCGTGGATTTTTTAAATAATTTTTTAATTAATTAATTTTTAGGCGTGGATTTTTTAAATAATTTTTTAATTAATTAATTTTTAGGCGTGGATTTTTTAAATAATTTTTTAATTAATTAATTTTTAGGCGTGGATTTTTTAAATAATTTTTTAATTAATTAATTTTTAGGCGTGGATTTTTTAAATAATTTTTTAATTAATTAATTTTTAGGCGTGGATTTTTTAAATAATTTTTTAATTAATTAATTTTTAGGCGTGGATTTTTTAAATAATTTTTTAATTAATTAATTTATAGGCGTGGATTTTTTAAATAATTTTTTAATTAATTAATTTTTAGGCGTGGATTTTTTAAATAATTTTTTAATTAATTAATTTTTAGGCGTGGATTTTTTAAATAATTTTTTAATTAATTAATTTTTAGGCGTGGATTTTTTAAATAATTTTTTAATTAATTAATTTTTAGGCGTGGATTTTTTAAATAATTTTTTAATTAATTAATTTTTAGGCGTGGATTGTTTAAAGATTTTTTAATAAAAGTTCAAAACTCGAAGGTAGTATCCGATTTAATTTCATACTTGCCACATCCTATTTCTAAGAGATCGAATATGAACTATATAGGTCGACTTCTTCGCGTACTCCGGAGAAGTACCGTTTAACAGATGCTTTCGCATCGCTTTGATTCTTTTTTGCAACCACTCGTATTCACAGCCCTCATTACGATGGCACAAGTTTTTTAGGGACAAGTCCATACTTCTGAATCGGTCAAAAATTTGACCTTCGTAATATATTGCCCTAGTTTAGTTTAAGTTCATATCGGTCCACTACTTCAGGTATCTTCACCATTTGTAGTGGCAGGAGCGCAATTTCGAACGGATGAACCGATTTGGTCCAAAACTTGGCCTTTGTAATATTTTGTCAAAAATTAGTATAAGTTCGAAGATGATACATATTGGTCCTCTACTTCAGGTACCTCCCACACAAAAGTACAAAACTTTTAGGTAAAATGTTGCGACCGTTAATTCTAGAAGTCCGAACAGAGTTCGTCCATACTTTCACATCGTAATATTTATGTGAATCATGGATAAATTTCGAATGTGGACTATATTGGTCCACTCCTTAGGGTACCTTCCCCAAAACAGGTCAAAATTTTTGTTTAAGGGCATCTTAGGGTCTGTTCAAAGATTCTTCCGAAATGTATACCGATGTTACTCCTTATGGCCCTCTTAATAGCTATTTCATCTTTATCGTGAGCAAGTCCATGCTTCCTGACATTGCGGTCCAAAACCTTTAATTTATAAAGTGAGCAATTAAAATGACTGGATGGCGAAAAAAATGATTCCTAAAAGATTCACTTCCAAAATGGACTTTGTCGATGCATTCCTTCAGGTACCTCCTTCGCAACACTTTTGAGCTTTATCCAAATCCATATTTTTTTTCGTCAAGTCTGGGGAAAAGGAATTCAGTTTTGAAGCCGGTATTCGTTTCGATATTGCCAATAGGCAAAAGTTTCAATTCACACTGACTGAAGTTACTTCTCTGTCGGCAAAGCCGTCTGATACTTTTTTACTTGTTAAAGCTGAATTCCCCTCCATCACAGTTTCTCGTCTCCCAAGAATCCCTGCTTCCTTTTTATTTGCATTTATTTGTAATACATCGTTTAACAAATTCCCTTCATCTGATTTTACAATCTTTAGACAAAATTACAACAACGTGCAGCATGTAACATGTGTTTGGAATGTTGTATATAGAGCAATTGTTACAAATCAATATCCTTTTACTTTGTAAAAAAGCTACGGCTGGCTGCTCTACTTGTGGCTGGCAGATTTGTGTCTTTCACCCGTTATTGGGGCGAGGATTACAATTTTCTTTTTTTACCCTATCTAGGCAAGGGTGGTTAAATGTGATTTTTTTTTTGGTTTGATTTTTTCTCATTGCTTGCCTTGGTGTTGTTGTTGCTGGTGCTGCTTACGAAGAATGAGGCTATACTGTTAATGGCTTGACAGCTGCCTCATCTTTTTCATTTTCTTTAACACTCTCAGACACATGACAGTTGTAATAAACAAACAATTTCGCCGTTTTCTCTACAGTTATTGTTATGTGGAAGCCTTAGCTTAGTTGGTTGGCTGGCTGGTTGTAGTCGTTATTGTTGTTATTCGACGGAATCCTCTCGGTTGTTTCATTGGGAAAACATCAGCATTGTGTTAAAGACACATCTCTGCATTCATTTTTTATTAGACTTATCTTATGTTGAATCATGGTCCTGACAAAAATCCCAATAAGCTATATTATGTGTGAATGTGTTGTTGAATGTACAGAGGGGTGTGGGGAGAATGGTTTCCGTTATTGCTGCCTGCTTTCTTATAATCATGGTTGTTGTCATCGTCATCAATGCGATAGGATACAATTCGATCTGTTTGCTGTGTTTCTTTGTTCTTTCTTCCATTCTATTCTCCTTTCATATTCTCTCGGGGGGATAATGACATTGCCTTATTAAGCACACCTGTACCACTGGGGAATATATGACGTGAATAGCCGTGTTGCTTCATCTTTGGGAGATTTGCTTTGATTTTCAACGACTCTGCGTAGCTTGTTATTTCGTATGTCAATGTCTTAACATTTTATGATGTCAAAAACAACCAAAGAAAAGTTAATGATTTTATAAGGCAGCGGCAAAGGATTTTTTCTTACCAATTTTTTTACTTTGTTTTTCCAAATTGAAACAAAGAAGAATTCCCTTAACAATATTTTTTAATTTCAGCTCAGCTTTTAAATACCACTTTTATGTGCTAAGAAGACTTAAGGAATTATGAAAACAAAAATGGCATTTATGCCGTTAAAGGAACATTTTCTCGATTAAATAGAAATTGAATTTATGTGAATGCTATTTTTAGCAACTTTTGCAGTGAAAATTAAAAAGAAAATGAAATATACGTTTTTTTTCTTCAATAGAAGAAATTGGATCTTGGTCTCCTATTCTATAGAAGAACTCCTATGGGGGTATTTAAATCCTACGGATCCTATAGAAGCCTCCAACGGAGGTCTTCTATTCTATAGAAGCCTCCAACGGAGGTCCTTTATTCTATAGAAGCCTCCAACGGAGGTCATCTATTCTATAGAAGCCTCCTACGGTGGTCTTCTATTCTATAGAAGCCTCCAACGGAGGTCATCTATTCTATAGAAGCCTCCTACGGAGGTCTTCTATTCTATAGAAGCCTCCTACGGAGGTCTTCTATTCTATAGAAGCCTCCTACGGAGGTCTTCTATTCTATAGAAGCCTCCTACGGAGGTCTTCTATTCTATAGAAGCCTCCTACGGAGGTCTTCTATTCTATAGAAGCCTCCTACGGAGGTCTTCTATTCTATAGAAGCCTCCTACGGAGGTCTTCTATTCTATAGAAGCCTCCTACGGAGGTCTTCTATTCTATAGAAGCCTCCTACGGAGGTCTTCTATTCTATAGAAGCCTCCTACGGAGGTCTTCTATTCTATAGAAGCCTCCTACGGAGGTCTTCTATTCTATAGAAGCCTCCTACGGAGGTCTTCTATTCTATAGAACCCTCCTGAGGAGGTCTTCTATTTTATAGAAGCCTCCTACGGAGGTCTTCTATTTTATAGAAGCCTCCAACGGAGGTCTTCTATTCTATAGAAGCCTCCAACGGAGGTCTTCTATTCTATAGAAGCCTCCAACGGAGGTTTTCTATTCTATAGAAACCTCCAACGGAGGTCTTCTATTCTATAGAAACCTCCAACGGAGGTCTTCTATTCTATAGAAACCTCCAACGGAGGTCATCTATTCTATAGAAGCCTCCTACGGAGGTCTTCTATTCTATAGAACCCTCCTGAGGAGGTCTTCTATTTTATAGAAGCCTCCTACGGAGGTCTTCTATTTTATAGAAGCTTCCAACGGAGGTCTTCTATTCTATAGAAGCCTCCAACGGAGGTCCTTTATTCTATAGAAGCCTCCAACGGAGGTCATCTATTCTATAGAAGCCTCCTACGGAGGTCTTCTATTCTATAGAAGCCTCCAACGGAGGTCATCTATTCTATAGAAGCCTCCAACGGAGGTCATCTATTCTATAGAAGCCTCCTACGGAGGTCTTCTATTCTATAGAAGCCTCCTACGGAGGTCTTCTATTTTATAGAAGCCTCCTACGGAGGTCTTCTATTTTATAGAAGCCTCCAACGGAGGTCTTCTATTTTATAGAAGCCTCCAACGGAGGTCTTCTATTCTATAGAAGCCTCCTACGGAGGTCTTCTATTCTATAGAAGCCTCCAACGGAGGTCTTCTATTCTATAGAAGCCTCCAACGGAGGTCTTCTATTCTATAGAAACCTCCTGAGGAGGTCTTCTATTTTATAGAAGCCTCCTACGGAGGTCTTCTATTTTATAGAAGCCTCCAACGGAGGTCCTTTATTCTATAGAAGCCTCCAACGGAGGTCATCTATTCTATAGAAGCCTCCTACGGAGGTCTTCTATTCTATAGAAGCCTCCAACGGAGGTCATCTATTCTATAGAAGCCTCCAACGGAGGTCATCTATTCTATAGAAGCCTCCTACGGAGGTCTTCTATTCTATAGAAGCCTCCTACGGAGGTCTTCTATTGTATAGAAGCCTCCTACGGAGGTCTTCTATTCTATAGAACCCTCCTGAGGAGGTCTTCTATTTTATAGAAGCCTCCTACGGAGGTCTTCTATTTTATAGAAGCCTCCAACGGAGGTCTTCTATTCTATAGAAGCCTCCTACGGAGGTCTTCTATTCTATAGAAGCCTCCAACGGAGGTCTTCTATTCTATAGAAGCCCCCAACGGAGGTTTTCTATTCTATAGAAACCTCCAACGGAGGTCTTCTATTCTATAGAAACCTCCAACGGAGGTCTTCTATTCTATAGAAACCTCCAACGGGGGTCTTCTATTTTACAGAAGCCTCCAACGGAAGTCTTCTATTCTAAAGAAGCCTCCAACGGAGGTCTTCTATTCTATAGAAGCCTCCTATGGAGGTCTTCTATTCTATAGGAGCCTCCTATGGAGGTCTTCTATTCTATAGAAGCCTCCTATGGAGGTCTTCTATTCTATAGAAGCCTCCTACGGAGGTCGTCTATTCTATAGAAGCCTCATACGGAGGTCTTCTATTCTATAGAAGCCTCCTACGGAGGTCGTCTATTCTATAGAAGACCTCCGTAGGAGGTCTATAGAAGTCTCCTACGGAGGTCTTCTATTCTATAGAAGCCTCCTACGGAGGTCTTCTATTCTATAGATGCCTCGAACGGAGGTCTTCTATTCTAAAGAAGCCTCCAACGGAGGTCTTCTATTCTAAAGAAGCCTCCAACGGAGGTCTTCTATTCTATAGAAGCCTCCTACGGAGGTCTTCTATTCTATAGAAGCCTCCTATGGAGGTCTTCTATTCTATAGAAGCCTCCTACGGAAGTCTTCTATTCTATAGAAGCCTCCTACGGGGGTCTTTTATTCTACAGAAGCCTCCTACGTAGGTCTTCAATTCTATAGAAGCCTCCTACGGAGGTCTTCTATTCTATAGAAGCCTCCTATGGAGGTCTTCTATTCTATAGAAGCCTCCTACGGAAGTCTTCTATTCTATAGAAGCCTCCTACGGAGGTCTTCTATTCTATAGAAGCCTCCTACGGAGGTCTTCTATTCTACAGAAGCCTCCTACGGGGGTCTTTTGTTCTACAGAAGCCTCCTACGTAGGTCTTCAATTCTATAGAAGCCTCGAACGGAGGTCTTCTATTCTAAAGAAGCCTCCAACGGAGGTCTTCTATTCTATAGAAGCCTCCTACGGAGGTCTTCTATTCTATAGAAGCCTCCTATGGAGGTCTTCTATTCTATAGAAGCCTCCTAAGGAGGTCTTCTATTCTATAGAAGCCTCCTACGGAGGTCTTCTATTCTATAGAAGCCTCCTACGGAGGTCTTCTATTCTATAGAAGCCTCCTACGGAGGTCTTCTATTCTATAGAAGCCTCCTACGGAGGTCTTCTATTCTATAGAAGCCTCCTACGGAGGTCTTCTATTCCATAGAAGCCTCCTACGGAGGTCTTCTATTCTATAGAAGCCTCCTACGGAGGTCTTCTATTCTATAGAAGCCTCCTACGGAGGTCTTCTATTCTATAGAAGCCTCCTACGGAGGTCTTCTATTCTATAGAAGCCTCCTACGGAGGTCTTCTATTCTATAGAAGCCTCCTACGGGGGTCTTTTATTCTACAGAAGCCTCCTACGTAGGTCTTCAATTCTATAGAAGCCTTTATCTATTCTATAGAAGCATTCTTCTATTCTATAGAAGCCTCCTACGGAGGTCTTCTATTCTATAGAAGCCACCTACGGAGGTCTTCTATTCTATAGAAGCCTCCTACGGGGGTATTTAACTGCAGGCTTCTATAACGTTTTTTTAAGGTCTTCCTAAGACTATGAACATCAAAGGATCACATTTAAAGCATTTTTATATATTGCAGATTTTTTGTCTACCTCTCAATACTCACTTTGATAAGTAACACTTATAGACTCAAAAAGAGAGTACCCTTTGAAATATTTAATTCCATTTTCAAGGATGAACATTCCCTCTTTAGTTCACTACTTAAGTATGGCACGTGCAAATAAAGATTGCGGAAATATCTACTTATCATTTGTAATTAAGCTTCTTCAATGGAAGATTTACTTTAAAGGGGCGTGGGCAGCAATGTTTTGTCCTCTAAAGAGTTTTTCAAAGTGAACAAAGACAACAAAAATTAATCCAAAGCACTTTTAATATCACAAAGAATACAACAAAACAATGGCAATTGTTTTAGCTATCAAATATTCACATTAGCTACGCTAAGAACTTAAGACTTAATATCTTCCTTTGTAAACCAAGGCTACACGTGTTGAAATATCTTGTCTGGAATTCTAAGAAAATGTTAAGAATTCAATTGAAACCTCTGGTTAATTTACTTTTGAGTTGAAATTTCCTTTTACCTGCAACCTCCAATTTTGGGGATAAGTTATTTACAATTTAAAGATATTTTTAAAATGTTTCGATGGAGGGTTTTTCATCTTCTGTTCACATTTTCTCAACCATAACCTGTCAAGACTCTTCAGTAAATATATTTTTTATTGGAAATGAAAAATTGATGCTATTAGAAAATTTTCTGGTGTGTTTTTCATGTTTCCTTTATTTCGAGGAAATATTTGTTACAATTTCTTTATTTTTTTACAATAAAAATCGAAATTAGTCCCCCAAGACTATTCTTTACATTCTTGGTAATCGAACATGATAAACGTTTTTATGAACTAACTTACCTTAGTCCAAAAATGAAAAAAGATGCCAAAGTAGTTGAAGCAAAGAACAAAAAAAAAACGAAATTGAAAAACAACATAACATCACATACTCCCACAGACATTTTGTTCAACTTAAGCAGATCCAACTTCCCTCCATTCTATCGTCCGTTATATTTTAAGCATCAAACCTCAACGATTTTTCTTCAAAAAGCATTTTTGTTTGTGTGCTTGGTCTTGAAGAGTAAAGAAAATTGAAATCTATATTTCTCGGTATATGTATGTGTGTGGATGCGTGTGTGTGTGCCCATGGCAACAATTTGCCATGGTGCCGCTTAAATGGATGTTTAAAGATTTCATTCTTGCGTGTTGGAAAAATACCCGTCAAGAATTTGAGCTCATGAGGATTATGATAGGTTACCCAGGTGAAGGTTTAAGGATTTTTCTAACATATATACACACACATACATATGTATGTACATAGATTGATTGTGTGAATTTTTTTTTTTTTTTTTTTTGGCCACATAGACAAGTGGCTTTATTTTTTGTTTCGACCGAAAATTGGATTTCCCTTTCCATTTCATGAAGAGAGAAGGAAATTTAGTTACATTGTTGATTCTGGGAAATAAGTTTCAATTTTAGATATTTTGTAGAAGAAAGTATTTCAGTGAACAATACTAGAACAAAGGGAGAAGAAGAATCAGCTTACACTTTGTGTTGCATTAAAGTAACTGAATATTAAATCATGTTGTTATAGCTGGATCAGAGGTGGAAGCATTGACTCCGATCACCACCTTGTCATGAATAAAGCTCTGGATTTTTTAAAAAATTCGCGCCTTTCGTCATGAATAAAGCCGTGCAATTTGTTTAAAAAAAAAAAAAAAAAATCGCACCTTTTGCCATCAACAAAGCCCTCAAATTGTGTTAAAAAAAATAGGCTTTTGTCATCAACAAACCCCTGAAAATTTTTAGATTTTGCCACCTTTTAAAAAATTTCGCCTTTTGTCATGGAAAAAAGTCCTGAAAAAAGACTTTAAAAAATCGCGCTCTTTGTCGTGAATAAAGACCTGAAAATTCTTTTAAAAATCCAAGCCTTTTGTCGTGAATAAAGTCCTGAAAATTCTTTAAAAATCCAAGCCTTTTGTCATGAATAAAGCACTGAAAAATTCTTTAAAAAATTCACGCCTTTTGTCATGAATAAGGTCCTGGAAATCTTAAAAAAAACCCAAGCCTCTTATCATGAATAAGGCCCTGAAAAATTCTTTAAAAATCCACGCCTTTTGTCACGAATAAAGCCTCTAATAAGTATTTTGCCTCTAATAAGTCTTTTAGGCGCTGAGACATAATGAAATGAAATTGCTTTCTTCTGAAAATTCTAAAAAATACACACCTACTGTCGTGAAAAAGGTCTTGAAAAATTCTTAAAAAATCCACACCTCTTGCTATGAAAAAGGTCCTGAAAAATTTTTAAAAATTCCCCGCCACTTGTCATGAAAATTGTCCTGAAAAATTCTTAGAAAATCCAGACCCCATTCTATGAAATATTTGCTGAAAAATTCTTAAAAAAATCCACACTTCTTCCTATGAAATATTTGCTAAAAACCCTAAAAAATTCGTAGAAAAATGCACACTTCTTGCCATGAAAAAATCGTTAATAATTCTGAAAAAATCCACTCCTCTTGCCACGAAAAAAATAAAGCCCTGAAAAATCCATAAAAACAAATCCAAGGCTTTTGTCATGAATAACGTCCTGAAAAATTATTTAAAAATTCCACGTTCTTGTCATGATTAAAACCCTGTAAAATTCTTTAAAAAATGCACACCTACTGTCATGAAAAATTCTTAAAAAAATTCTTTAAAGATCCACACCTCTTGACATGATAAAGGTTCTGAAATTTTTTTTAAAAAATCCACACCTCTTGCCATGAGAATTGTCCTGAAAAATTCTTAGAAAATCCACACCACTTTCTATGAAATATTTGCTGAAAATTCTTAAAAAAGTCCACACCTCTTGCCAAAATCCACGCCATATTTCATATAAATTTATTTAAAAAAATCCACGCCATATTTCATATAAATTTATTTAAAAAAATCCACGCCATATTTCATATAAATTTATTTAAAAAAATCCACGCCATATTTCATATAAATTTATTTAAAAAAATCCACGCCATATTTCATATAAATTTATTTAAAAAAATCCACGCCATATTTCATATAAATTTATTTAAAAAAATCCACGCCATAGTTCTTATAAAATTATTTAAAAAATCCACGCCATATTTTATATAAAATTATTGAACTATATTTTATATAAAATTAAAAAAAACAAACAAAACATTGTTCCACAACATCCCATACGGGACAAGGGAGACTTCTCTCATATCAATGAGTGCACCCCGATTCATATTTAGCTCAATGATATGGGACCTACTGTTTATCGCCGAGTCCGAACGGCGTGTCTTAAGACACCACTTATGGAGAAGTTTTTCAAGGCTGAAATACTCAGGAAATGTCGCCAACATTACTGAGGGGTATTTTGCCACCGTTGAAAAATGTTCGATGTTGCCTGGCCGGGGAATCGAACCCCCGACCTTCTGCGTGCAAGGCGGGCGTGCATACCATTGCACCACGGTGGCACCCTTTTATATAAAATTATTGAAAAAAAATCCACGCCATATTTTATATAAAATTATTGAAAAACTCCACACCATATTTTATATAAAATTATTTAAAAAATCCACGCCATATTTCATATAAAATTATTTAAAAAAATTCACGCCATATTTCATATAAAATTATTTAAAAAAATCTACGCCATATTTTATATAAAATTATTTAAAAAAATCTACGCCATATTTTATATAAAATTATTTAAAAAAATCTACGCCATATTTTATATAAAATTATTTAAAAAAATCTACGCCATATTTTATTTAAAAATATTTAAAAAAAATCTACGCCATATTTTATATAAAATTATTTAAAAAAATCTACGCCATATTTTATTTAAAAATATTTAAAAAAATCTACGCCATATTTTATATAAAATTATTTAAAAAATCTACGCCATATTTTATATAAAATTATTTAAAAAAATCTACGCCATATTTTATATAAAATTATTTAAAAAAATCTACGCCATATTTTATATAAAATTATTTAAAAAAAATCTACGCCATATTTTATATAAAATTATTTAAAAAAATCTACGCCATATTTTAATAAAATTATTTAAAAAAATCTACGCCATATTTTATATAAAATTATTTAAAAAAATCTACGCCATATTTTATATAAAATTATTTAAAAAAATCTACGCCATATTTTATATAAAATTATTTAAAAAAATCCACGCGCCTTTAGTAATGAACTTTTTTATAAAAAAAAAATCCACGTCTTTTGTAATGAAAAATTCTTAAAAAAATCCACGTCTTTTGTAATGAAAAATTCTTTAAAAAATCCACGTCTTTTGTAATGAAAATGAAAAATTCTTTAAAAAATCCACGTCTTTTGTAATGAAAATGAAAAATTCTTTAAAAAATCCACGTCTTTTGTAATGAAAATGAAAAATTCTTTAAAAAATCCACGTCTTTTGTAATGAAAATGAAAAATTCTTTAAAAAATCCACGTCTTTTGTAATGAAAAATTCTTTAAAAAAATCCACGTCTTTTGTAATGAAAATGAAAAATTCTTTAAAAAATCCACGTCTTTTGTAATGAAAAATTCTTTAAAAAATCCACGTCTTTTGTAATGAAAAATTCTTTTAAAAATCCACGTCTTTTGTAATGAAAAATTCTTTAAAAAATCCACGTCTTTTGTAATGAAAAATTCTTTAAAAATTCCACGTCTTTTGTAATGAAAAATTCTTTAAAAAATCCACGTCTGTTGTAATGAAAAATTCATTAAAAAATCCACGTCTTTGAAAAATTCTTTAAAAAATCCACGTCTTTTGTAATGAAAAATTCATTAAAAAATCCACGTCTTTTGTAATGAAAAATTCATTAAAAAATCCACGTCTTTGAAAAATTCTTTAAAAAATCCACGTCTTTTGTAATGAAAAATTCTTTAAAAAATCCACGTCTTTTGTAATGAAAAATTCTTTAAAAAATCCACGTCTTTTGTAATGAAAAATTCTTTAAAAAAATCCACGTCTTTTGTAATGAAAAATTCTTTAAAAAAATCCACGTCTTTTGTAATGAAAAATTCTTTAAAAAATCCACGTCTTTTGTAATGAAAAATTCTTTAAAAAAATCCACGTCTTTTGTAATGAAAAATTCTTTAAAAAATCCACGTCTTTTGTAATGAAAAATTCTTTAAAAAATCCACGTCTTTTGTAATGAAAAATTCTTTAAAAAATCCACGTCTTTTGTAATGAAAAATTCTTTAAAAAATCCACGTCTTTTGTAATGAAAAATTCTTTAAAAAATCCACGTCTTTTGTAATGAAAAATTCTTTAAAAAATCCACGTCTTTTGTAATGAAAAATTCTTTAAAAAATCCACGTCTTTTGTAATGAAAAATTCTTTAAAAAATCCACGTCTTTTGTAATGAAAAATTCTTTAAAAAATCCACGTCTTTTGTAATGAAAAATTCTTTAAAAAATCCACGTCTTTTGTAATGAAAAATTCTTTAAAAAATCCACGTCTTTTGTAATGAAAAATTCTTTAAAAAATCCACGTCTTTTGTAATGAAAAATTCTTTAAAAAATCCACGTCTTTTGTAATGAAAAATTCTTTAAAAAATCCACGTCTTTTGTAATGAAAAATTCTTTAAAAAATCCACGTCTTTTGTAATGAAAAATTCTTTAAAAAATCCACGTCTTTTGTAATGAAAAATTCTTTAAAAAATCCACATCTTTTGTAATGAAAAATTCTTTAAAAAATCCACGTCTTTTGTAATGAAAAATTCTTTAAAAAATCCACGTCTTTTGTAATGAAAAATTCTTTAAAAAATCCACGTCTTTTGTAATGAAAAATTCTTTAAAAAATCCACGTCTTTTGTAATGAAAAATTCTTTAAAAAATCCACGTCTTTTGTAATGAAAAATTCTTTAAAAAATCCACGTCTTTTGTAATGAAAAATTCTTTAAAAAATCCACGTCTTTTGTAATGAAAAATTCTTTAAAAAATCCACGTCTTTTGTAATGAAAAATTCTTTAAAAAATCCACGTCTTTTGTAATGAAAAATTCTTTAAAAAATCCACGTCTTTTGTAATGAAAAATTCTTTAAAAAATCCACGTCTTTTGTAATGAAAAATTCTTTAAAAAATCCACGTCTTTTGTAATGAAAAATTCTTTAAAAAATCCACGTCTTTTGTAATGAAAAATTCTTTAAAAAATCCACGTCTTTTGTAATGAAAAATTCTTTAAAAAATCCACGTCTTTTGTAATGAAAAATTCTTTAAAAAATCCACGTCTTTTGTAATGAAAAATTCTTTAAAAAATCCACGTCTTTTGTAATGAAAAATTCTTTAAAAAATCCACGTCTTTTGTAATGAAAAATTCTTTAAAAAATCCACGTCTTTTGTAATGAAAAATTCTTTAAAAAATCCACGTCTTTTGTAATGAAAAATTCTTTAAAAAATCCACGTCTTTTGTAATGAAAAATTCTTTAAAAAATCCACGTCTTTTGAAATGAAAAATTCTTTAAAAAATCCACGTCTTTTGTAATGAAAAATTCTTTAAAAAATCCACGTCTTTTGTAATGAAAAATTCTTTAAAAAATCCACGTCTTTTGTAATGAAAAATTCTTTAAAAAATCCACGTCTTTTGTAATGAAAAATTCTTTAAAAAATCCACGTCTTTTGTAATGAAAAATTCTTTAAAAAATCCACGTCTTTTGTAATGAAAAATTCTTTAAAAAATCCACGTCTTTTGTAATGAAAAATTCTTTAAAAAATCCACGTCTTTTGTAATGAAAAATTCTTTAAAAAATCCACGTCTTTTGTAATGAAAAATTCTTTAAAAAATCCACGTCTTTTGTAATGAAAAATTCTTTAAAAAATCCACGTCTTTTGTAATGAAAAATTCTTTAAAAAATCCACGTCTTTTGTAATGAAAAATTCTTTAAAAAAATCCACGTCTTTTGTAATGAAAAATTCTTTAAAAAATCCACGTCTTTTGTAATGAAAAATTCTTTAAAAAAATCCACGTCTTTTGTAATGAAAAATTCTTTAAAAAATCCACGTCTTTTGTAATGAAAAATTCTTTAAAAAATCCACGTCTTTTGTAATGAAAAATTCTTTAAAAAATCCACGTCTTTTGTAATGAAAAATTCTTTAAAAAATCCACGTCTTTTGTAATGAAAAATTCTTTAAAAAATCCACGTCTTTTGTAATGAAAAATTCTTTAAAAAATCCACGTCTTTTGTAATGAAAAATTCTTTAAAAAATCCACGTCTTTTGTAATGAAAAATTCTTTAAAAAATCCACGTCTTTTGTAATGAAAAATTCTTTAAAAAATCCACGTCTTTTGTAATGAAAAATTCTTTAAAAAATCCACGTCTTTTGTAATGAAAAATTCTTTAAAAAATCCACGTCTTTTGTAATGAAAAATTCTTTAAAAAATCCACGTCTTTTGTAATGAAAAATTCTTTAAAAAATCCACGTCTTTTGTAATGAAAAATTCTTTAAAAAATCCACGTCTTTTGTAATGAAAAATTCTTTAAAAAATCCACATCTTTTGTAATGAAAAATTCTTTAAAAAATCCACGTCTTTTGTAATGAAAAATTCTTTAAAAAATCCACGTCTTTTGTAATGAAAAATTCTTTAAAAAATCCACGTCTTTTGTAATGAAAAATTCTTTAAAAAATCCACGTCTTTTGTAATGAAAAATTCTTTAAAAAATCCACGTCTTTTGTAATGAAAAATTCTTTAAAAAATCCACGTCTTTTGTAATGAAAAATTCTTTAAAAAATCCACGTCTTTTGTAATGAAAAATTCTTTAAAAAATCCACGTCTTTTGTAATGAAAAATTCTTTAAAAAATCCACGTCTTTTGTAATGAAAAATTCTTTAAAAAATCCACGTCTTTTGTAATGAAAAATTCTTTAAAAAATCCACGTCTTTTGTAATGAAAAATTCTTTAAAAAATCCACGTCTTTTGTAATGAAAAATTCTTTAAAAAATCCACGTCTTTTGTAATGAAAAATTCTTTAAAAAATCCACGTCTTTTGTAATGAAAAATTCTTTAAAAAATCCACGTCTTTTGTAATGAAAAATTCTTTAAAAAATCCACGTCTTTTGTAATGAAAAATTCTTTAAAAAATCCACGTCTTTTGTAATGAAAAATTCTTTAAAAAATCCACGTCTTTTGTAATGAAAAATTCTTTAAAAATTCACGTCTTTTGTAATGAAAAATTCTTTAAAAAATCCACGTCTTTTGAAATGAAAAATTCTTTAAAAAATCCACGTCTTTTGTAATGAAAAATTCTTTAAAAAATCCACGTCTTTTGTAATGAAAAATTCTTTAAAAAATCCACGTCTTTTGTAATGAAAAATTCTTTAAAAAATCCACGTCTTTTGTAATGAAAAATTCTTTAAAAAATCCACGTCTTTTGTAATGAAAAATTCTTTAAAAAATCCACGTCTTTTGTAATGAAAAATTCTTTAAAAAATCCACGTCTTTTGTAATGAAAAATTCTTTAAAAAATCCACGTCTTTTGTAATGAAAAATTCTTTAAAAAATCCACGTCTTTTGTAATGAAAAATTCTTTAAAAAATCCACGTCTTTTGTAATGAAAAATTCTTTAAAAAATCCACGTCTTTTGTAATGAAAAATTCTTTAAAAAATCCACGTCTGTTGTAATGAAAATTCATTAAAAAATCCACGTCTTTGAAAAATTCTTTAAAAAATCCACGTCTTTTGTAATGAAAAATTCTTTAAAAAATCCACGTCTTTTGTAATGAAAAATTCTTTAAAAAATCCACGTCTTTTGTAATGAAAAATTCTTTAAAAAATCCACGTCTTTTGTAATGAAAAATTCTTTAAAAAATCCACGTCTTTTGTAATGAAAAATTCTTTAAAAAATCCACGTCTTTTGTAATGAAAAATTCTTTAAAAAATCCACGTCTTTTGTAATGAAAAATTCTTTAAAAAATCCACGTCTTTGTAATGAAAAATTCTTTAAAAAATCCACGTCTTTTGTAATGAAAAATTCTTTAAAAAATCCACGTCTTTTGTAATGAAAAATTCTTTAAAAAATCCACGTCTTTTGTAATGAAAAATTCTTTAAAAATCCACGTCTTTTGTAATGAAAAATTCTTTAAAAAATCCACGTCTTTTGTAATGAAAAATTCTTTAAAAAATCCACGTCTTTTGTAATGAAAAATTCTTTAAAAAATCCACGTCTTTTGTAATGAAAAATTCTTTAAAAAATCCACGTCTTTTGTAATGAAAAATTCTTTAAAAAATCCACGTCTTTTGTAATGAAAAATTCTTTAAAAAATCCACGTCTTTTGTAATGAAAAATTCTTTAAAAAATCCACGTCTTTTGTAATGAAAAATTCTTTAAAAAATCCACGTCTTTTGTAATGAAAAATTCTTTAAAAAATCCACGTCTTTTGTAATGAAAAATTCTTTAAAAAATCCACGTCTTTTGTAATGAAAAATTCTTTAAAAAATCCACGTCTTTTGTAATGAAAAATTCTTTAAAAAATCCACGTCTTTTGTAATGAAAAATTCTTTAAAAAATCCACGTCTTTTGTAATGAAAAATTCTTTAAAAAATCCACGTCTTTTGTAATGAAAAATTCTTTAAAAAATCCACGTCTTTTGTAATGAAAAATTCTTTAAAAAATCCACGTCTTTTGTAATGAAAAATTCTTTAAAAAATCCACGTCTTTTGTAATGAAAAATTCTTTAAAAAATCCACGTCTTTTGTAATGAAAAATTCTTTAAAAAATCCACGTCTTTTGTAATGAAAAATTCTTTAAAAAATCCACGTCTTTTGTAATGAAAAATTCTTTAAAAAATCCACGTCTTTTGTAATGAAAAATTCTTTAAAAAATCCACGTCTTTTGTAATGAAAAATTCTTTAAAAAATCCACGTCTTTTGTAATGAAAAATTCTTTAAAAAATCCACGTCTTTTGTAATGAAAAATTCTTTAAAAAATCCACGTCTTTTGTAATGAAAAATTCTTTAAAAAATCCACGTCTTTTGTAATGAAAAATTCTTTAAAAAATCCACGTCTTTTGTAATGAAAAATTCTTTAAAAAATCCACGTCTTTTGTAATGAAAAATTCTTTAAAAAATCCACGTCTTTTGTAATGAAAAATTCTTTAAAAAATCCACGTCTTTTGTAATGAAAAATTCTTTAAAAAATCCACGTCTTTTGTAATGAAAAATTCTTTAAAAAATCCACGTCTTTTGTAATGAAAAATTCTTTAAAAAATCCACGTCTTTTGTAATGAAAAATTCTTTAAAAAATCCACGTCTTTTGTAATGAAAAATTCTTTAAAAAATCCACGTCTTTTGTAATGAAAAATTCTTTAAAAAATCCACGTCTTTTGTAATGAAAAATTCTTTAAAAAATCCACGTCTTTTGTAATGAAAAATTCTTTAAAAAATCCACGTCTTTTGTAATGAAAAATTCTTTAAAAAATTCACGTCTTTTGTAATGAAAAATTCTTTAAAAAGTCCACGTGTTTTGTAATGAAAAATTCCTTAAAAAATCCACGTCTTTTGTAATGAAAAATTCTTTAAAAAATCCACGTCTTTTGTAATGAAAAATTCTTTAAAAAATCCACGTCTTTTGTAATGAAAAATTCTTTAAAAAGTCCACGTGTTTTGTAATGAAAAATTCCTTAAAAAATCCACGTCTTTTGTAATGAAAAATTCTTTAAAAAATCCACGTCTTTTGTAATGAAAATTTCTTTAAAAAATCCACGTCTTTTGTAATGAAAAATTCTGTAAAAAATCCACGTCTTTTGTAATGATACATTCTTTAAAAAATCCACGTCTTTTGTAATGTAAAATTCTTTAAAAAATCCACGTCTTTTGTAATGAAAAATTCTATAAAAAAAACACGTGTTTTGTAATGAAAAATTCTTTAAAAAATCCACGTCTTTTGTAATAAAAAAATCTTTAAAAAATCCACGTCTTTTGTAATAAAAAATTCTTTAAAAAATCCACGTCTTTTGTAATGAAAAATTCTTTAAAAAATCCACGTCTTTTGTAATGAAAAATTCTTTAAAAAATCCACGTCTTTTGTAATGATACATTCTTTAAAAAATCCACGTCTTTTGTAATGTAAATTTCTTTAAAAAATCCACGTCTTTTGTAATGAAAAATTCTATAAAAAAAACACGTGTTTTGTAATGAAAAATTCTTTAAAAAATCCACGTCTTTTGTAATAAAAAATTCTTTAAAAAATCCACGTCTTTTGTAATGAAAAAATCTTTAAAAAATCCACGTCTTTTGTAAAGAAAAAATTCTTTAAAAAATCCACGTCTTTTGTAAAGAAAAAATTCTTTAAAAATCCACGTCTTTTGTAATGAAAAATTCTTTAAAAATCCACGTCTTTTGTAATAAAAAATTCTTTAAAAATCTACGTCTTTTGTAATAAAAAATTCTTTAAAAAATCCACGAAAAAATTATTTTTCATTTTAAAACAACATGTCAAAACTTCGTTCAATCAAGTGACAAATTTATAATCCACCACCACGAACAGCACTACCACTCAATTTTGAAATATCTTTAATTTTGTAAGAAAAAAGTGTGTCTTTCTTTGTTGCTAGTCTTGTGTTGATAAGGAGGCTGGGGGCTTGAAAACAAAAAAAAAAAAATCAGACGTTGACAAGTTTCAATTTAAACTTTTACCTTAAATTTGGAAAACAAAAACCAATGGGAAAATAAATAAAGACGAAGAATGACCAGGCAAAAGCATGGTCGTATAAAGTTGTGTATAAAGAGGGGTGTAGAAAAAAAAATAGTTGAGAGTCTTTAGAAGAAGAAAAATTGTCTGCAATGAGATAAATTTATATCTCAATTACATTGTAATTTATTTTAAAAATATGTGCTGACCTTCCCCCCTAAAAAAATGTTGCCACCACATCAATGTCTGAAACCAAAAGAGATTTTTTACCTACCTTGGTTTATTGAAGTGTGAGGTTTCTTTTTCAGTTTTTTTGGTGGTAAAAGACAATGATTAAGTTCTTTTTTAACTTTGTCATTCTTGTCTTTGTTTTTTTTCTGTCGCCCTCTAACAAGGTGTAGAGACCACAATAAAATATCTATGTAAACTTACTTCATCTAGCCAGAGAAAACAGGAATGAAATGTCCAAATGAAAATAAAGACCATAACAAATACACACCAAGATTTATAGACCATAATTTTAATTTTTCTTCCATTTCCACTTTTGGTTGTTTATTTGGTAGAAACAAAGGAATATGAAGAGACATTTTCTCCCTCAAAGTAAAATTGTTTTATTTTTATTTTTTTGTCTGGCAGATATGACCTTTGTTTTTTTGTTTTTGTTCTCCTTGTTACATTTTGTACATTTTTCCTCCAAGTATTTGTGGACAATTTCAATTTTAAACGCTGTAATTCCCAGCAATTCATCCCTGCATCGGTTTTTTTTTTTTTGCTTTTTTGCTGCCTTTGTTGTGTAATCCAGTAATTGGCTTGTGGATAAATTATCTTCGTCTAACGTACAGCGAGCTTGAACAGTTGCATTTTGTTGTTAACTTTTCTTAATCTCTAGATTAACAAAAATTGCTTTCCGTTTGTCTGGCCCAGAATTATGACAATGACACTGGAATCCATCATTGGAATGGAAGAAGTTTTAATGAATACCTTATAATTATCCTTGGTTGAGTGATGACTTAGTTGGGGCAATATCTGTTAATTTCCTAAATTGGACTTTGAAACTGTTTTTATTTTTGTAAAATATTATTAAGGGATTTGTGTTTGAAAAATGGCTTTAATTTAAATGTTGTGTTTAGGTGGGATTTAAAGGGAAAAGTAACAAAAATAAAATTACAAAATTGGTCTGTTCCAGTACTGTAAAAATCTACTAATTTTTACTATTTTTTTCGATAACATAAAGGAAAAAATTTTATCGTAGTAAAAAATAGTAGCTTCTTGCAGGTTCTGGAACAGAGCAGATACTTTATAGGTAAATTGACAAATGGATTTGTTAAAATATGATCAACTTATTTTTAATTTGAGGAATAAATAGTTAATAATAAAACATATATAATAAGGACGAACGTACTACAATTTAAAATTCCTTTAATTAAAAATATAAATGTATAATTTATATTTTATACAAGCAGACCCCGGTCCGCATTGCTGGCCCGTCGTAATGAGTTTTAATGACAACTTGTTGTGGACTTTATGAATGACAATTTAAAAATAGGTATTTTCTACCTCACTTTTTCGGTCCATTGTCAAACCGAGGAGTATTTTAAATTTATCAAACAATTTTGTCTGTAACATTTTTTTTCTCCTACGGACTTTGTCAATATTATCAATATTTGATGCTGCTTAGGATTTATTATCGTCCATGTCCCCTGTCTTTATCCTAAAGCGATATAATTATAAAAGTTATTCTCCCACTTATTAATACTTATATATTTTAGGTTTTCAAGGATGATGGACAGTTGAACCTCACCATTTAAGGACATTTGGACATCTTTCACCATTGCACATTAAAGGTGTCTTTTTGACCCCTTCTCCTATATAATGTGATCGTATCAGATCAAAATATTCTACAAATTTCGCCATCAAGTTTTACTAAAGTCTTAGGTCCAGAAATATGCAAAATAAAAATCAAATTTTAGGGTTAAGGTCGTACTTAATGTGAGTTTTGGCAAATTTGTCATAGAAAACATTATTTTAAAAGAATGGCGTCAAAGAAAAAAATGTTCTCCGCTAAATTTTACTATAAGCCACCAAAGAAATTAAAACTCTATTTGCATTACATACCAAGGAAATATCGGTATCAATTTTCCAAAAAAGCCAGAAATTAAAATAGGGATGCAGGCTTCTGCATTTCTACAGTTCTGGAAATATATGAGTTAAGATTACTTGGAATCCTTGCACTTTAGGTATATAGTGTCTTTGGCAACTTTACTGACAAGAATGCAAGGAATATTTTTCATAAAAAACCAACCCTCGTGTGAGTCACAAAAGCGGTCTTTTTGGGCCCTTTTTCCACAAGTCTTTAAAATCTCCTATAAAATGTGATCGTATGTTTCGTTTGAAATTGGTAAAAAAAAGTCTTCCCTTTTTATGAAATAATAAGGTACACAGCCCAATTCGATCTTACTCATAACTATCTTCATCATTTATTGTGAAAACTGACCTTGAAAAAATCAACAAGTACGGACATCAATTATTAAAAAACGCGGGCTTCGTTGGCAACACTGAACATTTTAAATTCGTTTCACATACGTTTCATTACATACTTACTTACTTACTTACATACTTAGTTAGCTGGCCCATTACAGAAAATTTGTTCCACAGACCGAACTAAGAAAAGATCTCCAATTCTCTCTGTTTAGTGCTTCGCTTTTTGGAATACCGCGCCTTGTCACCTCTTCATCCACTTGTTTGCGCCATCTATTCTTTGGCCTGCCAATTCTGCGTGCACCGTCATGTGGCTCGAATTTATACGCCATTTTAGCGGGTTCATCATCGCTCATTCTTATTATATGGCCTAGTCAACACAATCGCTGCATTTCGATACGTTTAACTATATTGATGTCGTTGTATAGCAGATACAGTTCGTGGTTCATACGACGTCGATATTCACCGTCAACGCAGATCGGTCCGTAGATCTTTCGAAGAATTTTTCTTTCAAACACTCCAAGCACTACCTTATCTGCTTGCGCAAGTACCCAGGCTTCGGAACCATACATCAGCACGGGTAGTATCAGTGTTTTGTAAAGCGTTATTTTTGTTTGACAAGTTGTAGCTTTGTTTTTCTTTAAGTGCTTACTTAAGCCAAAGTATCATCTGTTGGCCAATACAATTCTTCTTTTTATTTCACAACTGATGTCGTTTGTTGTGTTTACGGCGGTGCCGAGGTATACGAAGTCTTTTACTACCTCAAAATTATAGGAACCAACTTCAACAGTTGGTCCGATTTCAATGAACGCATTGCGCGTCGACACCATCAACTTGGTCTTCTCACCACTTTATCCACTTTAGCAGATTCTCCTTCAATCTTCATAAAGGTATCGGTTACTTCTTTTGCTGATCGTCCCATGATGTCTACATATTCAGCAGAAGCAAGTAACATGTGGCTATTGGTGTAGATTGTGCCACTTATTTTGACGTTTGCCTCTCTTATAACCTTTTCTAGCAGGATGTTGAAAAGATCACACGAAAGGCTGTCTCCTTGTTTGAAACCTCTTTTTGTACCAAACTCTTCGCAGAGGTTCTTTCCTATTTTAACTGAGGACCTCGTGTCAGTTAAAGCCATTTTACAAAGCCGGATGAGCTTTGTGGCGATGCCAAATTCAGACATGGCTTGGAATACCATTGAAGTTGTCGATCTGCATCTCTTGGGTCTTCTCCAGGATTTGCCGCAGGGTAAATATCTGGTCAATGGTGGACTTGCCAGGTCTAAAGCTGCATTGGTATGGTCCAATTATTTCGTTGACAATGGGCTTTAGTCATTCGCACAATATCCCTGACTCTATCTTGTAGGCGATAGGGAGAAGACTTATGCCCCTATAGTCCAACATAAAATCTTATCTCCTTTCTTATGGACGGGACACAGGATGCTCAGGTTTCAATAGTCGGTACTCGTTCTTCCTGCCAGATGGTGCTAACTAGCTGATGCACACACCTTATCAGCGCGTCGCCATCGGCTCCTGCTGTTTACTATTCTTCAGCCGGTTGATTGCTCTTTTTACCTCATCTTGGCCGGATGGTATACATTCTAAACCATCTTCTATTGGATACCAGCAAATTGGAGTAATGTTACCAGATTACCTTGCTGGTCTCTACAGGAGGATGTGCCTGTACCAAAGCCATCAGTTTGATGCTTGACTCTTTGGTAGAATTTTCGGACTTCATTCTGGCTCCTGTACATCTCGATTTTTTCACACTCCCGCTTTTCCATTTCTCTCTTCTTCCCGTGGAAAATACGTTTCTTCTCTCTCCTTCTCTCCCGATATCTCACTCGTGCGGTACGCGTTGCTGCTGATTGTAAGGTAGCTCTATATCCAGGTCAGGCAATTAGGCGCCCGTGTGCGCTCATTTAACGTTGCTCTCTCCACACACAATTCAACCCATTGACGCCCCGTAAAGTATGCAATAGAAAAGTATGGTGCCTGACGCTGCTCTATATGCCGCATTTCGGTAGCAGCACAACACTCCTGATCATACCATGGATTCCTTGGTGGAGGTCTCTGGTATCCAAGTATGGATTTTTCGGCTGTTTGCATGGAGTGGGCAATACTTTGCCCTTGCGCTGATATATTATCGGGATGAGGAGTGCTTTGATTAAGCAATTGGGCTATTTGAGTGGAATATGCTGTGGCTATTTGTTGCGATTGCAGCTTACCGATGTCTAACTTTCGTGTTGTGTCTGTTCGTACTTTGTTTGCTACGTTTAACCGGGTGGTCCGAATCAATGTTTGCGCCTCGGAACGTTCGTACATCCAACACGCTCGATGAATGTCTTCCATCTATCACAACATGATCAATTTGATTACTTGTTCTCTGATCTGGAGACAGCCAGGTGCCATTATGAATATCGAGATGATTAAATCTGGTACTGCTAACTACCATGTTTTTTGCAGCTGCAAAGTCTATCAGCCTCATACCATTGTCAGATGTTTCACTGTGGAGACTAAAATTCGCCACTGTTGGGCCAAAGATATTCTCCTTTCCAATTTTGGCATTAAAATCGCCTAGAATAATTTTAATGTCATGGGCAGGACAACGGTCATAAGTTTCTTCTAAGCGCTCGTAAAATATATCTTTGGTCTATTCGTCCTTTTCTTCAGTGGGAGCATGAGCGCAAATAAAGCTGATGTTAAAGAATTTAACTTTTATTCGAATTGCAGCAAGTCTTTCATTCACTGGAGTGAAGCAGGATACCAGATGTTTTAGTCTCCGACTAACTACAAATCCGCAACCAAACTCATGCTTTACGTCATGGCAGCTATTATACAGTGCGTCACTTTTAGGTGTTGTTGTGACGCCTTTCCCAATCCATCGTATTTACTGTATGGCAGTAATATCGGCCTTGTACTTTTCAAGTACGTCTGGCAATGCGAAGACTGCACCTTCTCTATAAAGAGTGCGAACATTCCAGGTGCAGATTCGCAGATCATGGTCCTTAAAACGTTTGCGGCGTTCGTCAACTTAAGAGGGGTTTGTTTTTCGTTTCTTTCGTTTTTTCATAGCAGGCTGTTTTTTCTAGGGGAGGGTTACTAACCCGACGCCCAAAACCAAGTTTTTAACGTTCTTATGGGTGAACGCGCTGCACATGTTAACTCACTACCTTTAACGGGTGTTAAAGGCAGTTCCCCAGGTGACACCACGGGGAGGTCAGTTTCCACTTGAGATGAAAGTGGGACCAAGATAATCCTGGGCTTTGCCATGTTAATACCGGTCAGGACCGTTCCTTGGCATCTTCCATCCCCTACGTCACCCGTGAAACATTTGTTATTTTACCAAAAATATACAAAATTTTATTTTTTAAAATTTGTTTTGTTGTTTTATTTTGGAATTTATCTTAAACATCTTAAAAACTTCCCCATATTTATTTTTAGACAAAATACTTAAATTTAAAAATATATGTAAACTTCTCATCAAGCCCCCTCCTCTCATATATTATTTCAAATATTATGATGTTGGATTTTTTGTTTGAACAAAAATAAATCTCTCGTTTCTTTTTGGCTGCCAAATTCCCATATCATATCTTCGGAGATATTTACCACAGATTATGTCTTCGTTGCTGATTGTATTGTATTTGTTCGTGCGATACTTGGTATGAGTTCATATATGACAATAATAGCATTGGCTTCAATGTCCTTGAGAATGTTGCAGCAGTTTTTTATCTTCCTCTTTATTTTTTAAAGGAAGCTATCAAATGCTTTCAAACTTCCATGACATCCATACATGCCTCAATGTACTGAAGTATTTATGTCACTTTTTTGATTCCTTATTGCGCAACCATACAAACTTAACTTTGAAATATACAAAGTTTTGTGAACAAAACGAGACAAAAACTTTATAATTCTCTTTTGGCATTAAAAGGCATATTTTTTGGGTTTGGTTTTGAAAGGAAACTGTACTTTAAATAAGGAAATATTTAAATTGTTGTGAGAAAGCAAGAAACGAACTCTCATCACCAGCATGTTATTGGAAAACAAAGCAATAATATTGTTATATATTGTGCTAAGAAATATGGTTGCTTTTAAATCATCAATATATTGCGAATTTATCACTACACCGTTCAGCCTTGGTATACGCAAGGACATCTCTGTATTATAGACCTGGAAATACTTATATGTATGGTGGTTTCACTCTTTAATGTTAGAGAAGTCTCTCCTTATTCCTTTAGGATATTCGGAGGAAATAGATTATATTTTTTTCAATTTATAGACATTAATATTTTATTACTTTTGATGTAAACTTGCTATCCGATATGAGATATGTCTGCACTTAAACTTCAATTTTTTTTGTGCAATGTGCACCCATAATTTTGTCCATGACACACCACTGTTAGCCAATCAAAACTACATAAAAATTGCATCAGTTTCATTTTCAAAGTATGTCGCAATATCAGTACTCCTGTGTTTGTGTGTGTGTGTCTGACTGTTATATATGAAGTTTTACCGCAATTGTATAGAGCAGAACGATCATTATAAGATATGAGTTATGTGAGTGCAGTAGTAAAAGCGGCATTACGGCTACAATGTATGATGGAGAATTGTTGTAGATGGATGACGGTGTTGATGATAGTATCAAATAAAAAAATATATATGTGTGTGTGCGTACATATTTTTTTTTTCAACATTTGTCAACCACAATAAACATACCAAACATTTGTCAACCACAAAAAATGTACGTGAGCTACACCCGATTAAGCTGATGGTATTTTGGGAATGATGCACTGATTTTTTATAGTCGTTGTGCAATTTCTGAATGTTGGCAGAAACTCAATATAGTGTTCTGTGGACGGGGTTACCAATATCAAAAAATATAAAAAATAGTCGCTTTGCTGACAGCTAAATAACATAAGCATATGTCTGCTCAAAAAAAAAAAAAAAAAAAAAACAGAAACAGCTGCGTTGGACCTAAAGTTGTGGTGCACAGTTCCCTAATTATAACAAGTAAGAACTTTTTATACCCTCCGCCACAAATTTCAGCCATTTCGGTAGATTAATGTGGCCACAACCTTCAACATACCGAAAATCGGAAGGTACCGTTCTATGGAGGCTATATGATGGCGTGGACCTATATCTACAAATTTCTGGGGGAAAGTTTTATACCCCCAACGGAGACTAAATACCAAATTTCAGCCATCTCGGTGTGATAATGAGGCCAAAACCTTCAAAATACCGAAAATCGGGAGATATCGTCTTCTGGGGGCTATATCAAAACGTGGACCCATATAAACATTTTATAGTAGAAATGTTTCTTAGCCTCTGGCAACACAAAATACAAAGTTACAACCGATTCTGTTGTCAAATGGGACTAACACATTCAAAATATTATAAAATGACCCGTACTTTATATGGGGCGTTATATGGAGGCTATACTAAAACGTGGACCTATATAAACCAACTTTGGAAGGAATGTTTTTTGGCCTCTGGAGACACAAAATACCAAATTACAACCAATTCGGTGGTAAAATGGGACAAATATCTTAAAAATTCCTTAAAACGTCGACGCGTCACGCGTCATTTTGTATGGGGGCTATACGAAAGCGTGGACCTACATAGCCCTTTCAATACCAAAAGTCCTACATACATATAATAGATTTTCCCAAAATTTCATCCACCTACGTCAATCCGTTCGGACGCTAGCACCGACGTAGCCAGGGGGGGGGGCCCGGGGGGCCCGGGCCCCCCCCGAAATGATTTCAGTTCCCATAGGATATTAGCTTATATTACACTTTTTTTTAATTTTTGAGTAAAATTTTAAACTGTTTTAAATTTTTCAAGAAATATGTAAAGTAGTTGGACGTATTGCAGATAATTATTTAACTACATTGGTATACTTATTGTCCAACATACTAGAAAATATAAAAATTATGAACAAGTTAGGCTTTTTGACCAATTTATGCATAGTTCTTGTTAAGTTTTAAGGTGTTGTTTAAGCGTTTAATCGGAATTTTAGGCTGACTGTAAGTGTTACTGAGGTCAGAACAAAACGTTTATTTGTATTTGTTGAAAGTTTGTAACATATTACGTCCATGACTTTGGCTTATAAACAAAATCCAGAAAAAACATTTTTGGCGATAATAAAATGTAAAACCATTGCTTAATCTTTGTGGTTTTAAGTGTTTGTATATTTTCTCTAACACGTTTATATAATGAACTATTTTGAAATTCATAACAATTACAAATTCTTTATTATGTTTGAAATTTGCAATAAAAAACTATATCAACCATTTTTTATGATATAATTTCTGTTCCACCGCAGTGTCGTGTATATTGGACAAAAGGGTTTTTCTGTCGAATTTGTATGTTTTGTTCGACTTTTCGTATGTTAATAAAATCGAGATTATTGAGCTTGAGGTCAATGCGCTTCACTACCCCGAATAAGGTAATATATATTTTGAAAAATTTATTGGTAGGTCAATTTTCGTCACTCATTCTAACTTTCATTAAAATCGGGTATATAAAGCATGTTTGGTGCATAAAATACATGCACCGATTTCAATATAATTTGGAAAATTTATTTCTAGACCCAATTCCTGCACCCATCCAAAATTTGGTGACATTATCTGTTACCATTCTATAGATATTTGCAAAAAAAAACATCTAAATTTTTTGGAGGTACCTCCGATTCTGATGCTATATCTCCGGATCAACTCGGAATTTCAGAAAATTTTATAGCCTATGTTTCTTTCAGGCCATGTAGTGATATACTATGAAAATTTCAGGAAGATCAGTTCAGCGGGTTTTGAGTCCATAAACTTCAAACAAGCAAACGTAAAAACATTTTTCTACTTTATATATATTGATTTATTACATATTATTTCCAATATTTCAAAATTACAATGAAATTCATCTTCAGGGATTTTTCTGTCGATTACTCTTTGAAGAAACCCAGAAGAAAACGTCATAGAAACCCACAGCAATTGTATTTTGGGAAGTACATACTTTCAATGGATGCACATTTCTAGAAATGTTAATTTTTCCTTCTTCGGTAAAGGAATTTGTGACAACAAACGAAATCTAAAAACTGATCGGAAACAGGCTCTTCTTCGTCAAAATCTCAACAAGTACTACTCGACTTTGCGGACAGGAATATACCCTGAGCAAGTGTTAATTGAAACTTTCATCTATAGTCAGATCGAATAGCGGCTACACAGCAAGAATCCTTAAACCCAATAATTATGTATGAGGAGATTTTCAGAAATTGTTAGCCATTTTCGTACGTATGAACTTGCAAACAAAATATGGATTTGTATCATTAACATTATCACAAGTGTTGCGGAGGAGGTATGGAGAAATGGACCGGACCGACATAGTTAATTTTTGGAGTATATCTTATTTTGGGAGTCATTCATTTTAAAAGATATTGCGCCCACCAGTCATTTCAGTTCGCCACAGTATAATTTTCACCTTTTGACTCTTATGTCAGAAAATATGGACTTGCCCACGAAAAACTTAATACCGCTCCAAACTGCACTTAGACAACTATTTTGAAGGTTTGTGAGGGAGATACCCCACCATCTTCGAATTTTGTATATATAAGGCTCGCTGAATGATTGTGATAAATAAAGTTTGGACCAACGCAGTATCCGGTTCGAAAGTTGTCGTGCGCACTAGCCACTACACATGATTGCCTTAGGTATTCTTTACAGCTTCCGGGCCATTTTCTCGGGAAGTATAGACTTGCCTCTGAAAAACTTGTTTGTAGTAATAGGGGCCCCGAGAATACTTGTTGCAAAAAGTAAAGCGTTTCCAGAGAGTTCTTTTTATTTATTTCATATTTTTACTTATAACTAAATTATAAGCATTAAGGAAGTGAAGCCATGACCATTGAGGTCTTAAGCTTACACAGCTTATCCAGGGAGGTCCTTAACTGTACTTCGCTGAACATTTTTGAAATACTCTGCGGAAGTTTGCCGAAAGAGTAGATCCATATTGCCCATCTTCGAAGTTGATCAAAATATCAAGAAGGCCAAATTTTGGACAGAATCTGTTTGATCTGTTTGAGAATTATCGTGCTCTCCAGGCAGCTACCCAGACGAACGGACATAGCTAAGTCGACTCCTAGTTTTCTGAAACAGATTTCTTCCAAACACACTT
Organism: Musca autumnalis; assembly: GCF_047663935.1. Classification (NCBI taxonomy): domain Eukaryota; kingdom Metazoa; phylum Arthropoda; class Insecta; order Diptera; family Muscidae; genus Musca; species Musca autumnalis. Next base: position 22,023,858 of record NW_027411644.1, on the reverse strand, counting down.
TGGCCCTAAAGCCATTATTTCGATGATGCACATTTTTGCTAAAGGCTGAGAGTATAAAAAATTTAGATTGGGAAAAATTTTGTTTATGGATTTTTGCTAAAAGAATGTATACAGGTATAGACCTTGGATTGGGCGACATAATTTCATTTTAAAAGAATTTAAGACTAGATGCCAGAGCTTTCCTTGTTCCTGATCAATTTATGAGAAGTTCCATGATAGGAAACCAGAATTACTATAAGTGAAGTCCGACGATTGGACGCCAAAATTAGCATGTTTTGGCGACAGAATTTGTCATTTACATAACCGCGATTATTAGAGTTGGGTAATATAGTTCCTAGTTCCTTGTACTAATTCCAAAACGTATGAGTAACAGCATGGAAATATAAAGTGTGATATTAAGTATACGCAGTTTGTTCAAAGAAAAAATATGGGCCATTGGAACTGCGAAGTGAACTAGATAGTCCCATATAGTTCCTTTGGCACAACTCTAACGATTATGTGCTTGATAGATAGACTAATTATTGCTCAGCATTAGTTCTCGGCCTTCAGTAATTCTTTGTGATAAGTAGACATCAGATCTTTGCATATATTTGAAAATTATAATGTTAAGAGATGTTATGATATTTCTAAGGTTTTCCGATTTTATTCGCTTTCTTTTGGTCTTACCGAAATGATATCACTGAATTTCACAACATTCACTATAGTTGTGAATTATTTGATAAATGATACGCCCAAAAATATATGGGATTATTAATATATTCATTGTTTTGACCATATATTAACTGTGACAAATTGTCAAAAAAGTTCTAAAAACAAGACAAAATTGTCCAAGAAGTCTTATGCCATTTGAATTAAAAAATAGTAATGAAAATTATTTCATCAGTAAAATAAATCTAAAATAAAGTTTACATCTTTGCTAAATAAGACATTTTCGCTAACACGAACTTTCAAAATTTTGGTCAGGTGGGCCCCCCCCGAAATGAAATCCTGGCTACGTCCCTGGACGCTAGAGTGATTTCCACAGACGGACAGACGGACGGACATGGCTATATCGATGTAGAATTGCACGCTGATTAAGAATATATATAGTTTGTGGGGTCTACAATGATTATTTCGAGTAGTTACAAACGGAATGACAAACTTAATATACCCCCTATCCTAAGGTGGAGGGTATAAAAATAAATGAAAATTTCATCGTAATGAAGGAAAAATTTGGAACATCGTGCCTTTTTTGATTTGACATTGAAGCATTGGGCTTCCAGTTCCGTCGCATTACGCATTTTTAGTGGGTTTATCATTGCCCATTCCTATGACATGGCGCATCCAACAGAATCGTTGCAACTCGGTGCGTTATCTAGCCGATGTCAGTTCATACGATGGTTCACACAGTGGTCTGAATCGCTTTTTCCTTATCAAAACTCGGTAATTTTTGAAGGATAGAGATATTTTCATAATTTTCCGATGTATCAAAAACGACCAAAATCAGTTTAGTAGTTATAGAGGAATTTTTAGATTTTTTTTTTTCATTTTTTGCGTCATAATGTGACTTTTTTGATTTTTTTTTTTTTCAAAAAATTTAGAAAGTTGTTCACAATTTTAAAAAAAATGAGTTAATAGATCTGAACTAAACGGACACCAAAGCAAGTTAAATAAAACACTGTAAAAACGGACGGAAAGGACGTTTACAAAGGTAATTAGGGGCTGAAATAGGACACTCGCAGGCATCATACGAGAGTCGCTAAAAAACCTTCTGGCCTAGGCAACACACAGTGTCGCGAGGCGTCATTTGACATTATTTTTTGGAAACTTTGACAGTTCTTAGCCAAAGCAGTTTACAGTGGCCGAATGCGCTTCGCGGGAATACTAACTTCAGACATGGCTTGGAATATCTTTGAACGGTATGGACTGTCGAAAGTTGCTTTATATTCGACAAAAATATGGTAAGTGAGGATCTGCATTAGAGTGGGGCGATTTGAACACCATCACGGGCGCCTGGAGTTTCTGATTCTTGGGATTGTACTGAACAAAAAAGTCAACTAGACCATATGTCTACGGTGAAAATCGAGCCCCCGGATTTTGACTTGAAGTTTTTTTTCAAGGATTTTTGGATATTTTGGCATATAACACCCAAACCACTGAGATTTTCGATCCAACACAAAGACAACAATTGTAGCCAAGACAATAATAAAGAACTTTCTAGTACATCGCAAAAGCATTGGAACGCTCCTTCAGGTAGTTATGGCCTCGAGAAGGTGCACATTTTTCGGAAAATATCGATAAACGACACTGTGCTACAAAATGGAACTCAAAGTCAGTGGGTGGAAAATTTCTTTTGGAGATGAAAGCCCTTGGTGAGTGTACTGAGAACCCAAAAGGAAATTTTCACCATAGGTCAAGTTTCCGAGATATTGCGTGATTAATGGTTTAATTTTGGCCCCTTAATTTGTGATCAAATAGCTTTATATCTCTCTAAAGCGTTATTGTAGCTTCATTTTGAGATTACATGTCTTCAGTCAAATCGAATGGTGAATCTTTTGTAGAATATTCCATCCCTCTAACTCAATTCCTTTCATGCCCTTTTCGTCCTTTATTTTTTGAACCGTAGTAAAAGTACCACAAGGCGAGATTTTACAGCATCCAAATATTCTACAAAAATGTTGTTCAGAAGATTTTAGGTACGGTTCTCATGGATGACCAATCGATATTTCCTCGTTTTCATGGTCCTTTTTGACATTTTACCGGTTTTTGTTCAGAAAACTATGTTTTGTTTTTATGTATATTCGTTATTAGTCTGTGGTGCTTCTGAAATACTTACCATAAATAGCTCTTGTAATGACGAACACGTTAATAACAAATTTTATTGGAGGACAGATCCGGTTATCTAAATTTTTGAACCGGATATTCTGATATTAAAACCGATTTTGGAACCGGTTTTAAGTAACCGATTAACCGAATATGTATATCATTAGAAAGCTAATAAAATTGTCAATCAAATGACAGCAAGTAGCTGATTACAACTTTGTTGGTTCCGATGCTAAAACAAAAAAACCGCGTTCTTAAAATATCACTGGGTTCTTTTTGGCGATGAAAGTCGATAAAGATAATTTTATAAATCTGGAAAGGCAGTTATGTCATAAGTCAAACTTCTGAGTTATGGCGAGATGAATTTGTGTTATGTTGTTTTTTTTATCATGCACTTAAAGTTCATCAAGAATGAATTAATTTCGCCATAACTCAGAAGTTTGAACCACGTCAATAACTGTCCTTATCATTTTCATTTTTCCATAGCGCAAATTTATAAAAGGTTCTACTTCTTATTTTTCCTACATTTGTTTTGTTCAATATTTATTTTGAAAAGCTTCGTAACAACAAAGTTGTAATCAGCTACTTGCTGTGATTTGATTGACAATTTTATTAGCTTTCTAATGATATACATATTCGGTTAATCGGTTACTTAAAACCGGTTCCAAAATCGGTTTTAATATCAGAATATCCGGCTCAAAAATTTAGATAACCGGATCTGTCCTCCAATAAAATTTGTTATTAACGTGTTCGTCACTACAAGAGCTATTTATGGTAAGTATTTCAGAAGCACCACAGACTAATAACGAATATACATAAAAACAAAACATAGTTTTCTGAACAAAAACCGGTAAAATGTCAAAAAGGACCATGAAAACGAGGAAATATCGTTTGGTCATCAATGAGAACCGTACCTAAAATCTTCTGAACAACATTTTTGTAGAATATATGGATGCGGTAAAATCTCGCCTTGTGGTACTTTTACTACGGTTCAAAAATTAAAGGACAAAAAGGACATGAAAGGAATTGAGTTAGAGGGATGGAATATTCTACAAAAAGATTCACCATTCGATTTGACTGAAGACATGTAATCTCAAAATGAAGCTACAATAACGCTTTAGAGAGATATAAAGCTATTTGATCACAAATTAAGGGGCCAAAATTAAACCATTAATCACGCAATATCTCGGAAACTTGACCTATGGTGAAAATTTCCTTTTGGGTTCTCAGTACACTCACCAAGGGCTTTCATCTCCAAAAGAAATTTTTCCACCCACTGACTTTGAGTTCCATTTTGTAGCACAGTGTCGTTTATAGATATTTTCCGAAAAATGTGCACCTTTTCGAGGCCATAACTACCTGAAGGAGCGCTCCAATGCTTTTGCGATGTACTAGAGAGTTCTTTATTATTGTCTTGGCTACAATTGTTGTCTTTGTGTTGGATCGAAAATCTCAGTGGTTTGGGTGTTATTTGTCAAAATATCCAAAAATCCTTGAAAAAAAACTTCAAGTCAAAATCCGGGGGCTCGATTTTCACCGTAGACATATGGTCTAGTTGACTTTTTTGCTCAGTACAATCCCAAAAATCAGAATCTCCAGGCGCCCGATAACACTTTTTTCCTTCCATACAAATCGCCCCGGCCTAATCTGCATCCCTTGGGTTCTTTCCAGAATTTGCCGGAATTATTTCGTTGACAACGTATTGGGTAAGGTAAATATCTGGTCAATGGTAGGTTTGTCTGGTCTAAAGCTGCATTCATATGCCCATTTTTATATTTTATGGTTTTGGCCAAAAAGTTTGTAATTTATTTCCATGTCAGATATTTCTGCTTCTGTTGGACATAATCCAAGGAGAGAGCTTGATAATGAAAACTAAGATATCTGAGCTATAAATTAATGTAAACAAGTACAAAAGTATTAGTCAGCTTTGCCAACAGAGAAATTCCCTCAGCCTGTGTGGATGAAATACTTTTATTCCAAACAAAACTTAAGTATTTAGACAAAAAGTATGGATAGGATTAAAGCTCAAAAATGTGTGGGGGGTATCGATAGATAGAGCTTTTTTATCACACTAGCCTACTATAAACATAATATCGCTGTATACAGGGCCACTAGGAAAACCTTCGGTAAAATGTCTAAAGGGTCCTCGAACAGACCCTTAACCACACCAAAATGTTGAACATTGGTTTGGGTGGTACCACAAGGATTGGACAGATAGGGCCCAAATTTGAACATAAACTAAGTTTTGACAACATTTAGAGATCCAAAATTTGGACCAAATCGTTTGCTACGTCAATGTGATATCGCGCGTACCATTTTAGCGAATATTTTCGAACTTTTGTGGGGGAGGTACCGGAAGGACTGGATCCATAAGCACCACCTTCGAATTTCATCTAATATTCGAAGAAATATTATAACATCCAAAGTGAGGACGAACGCAGTATTCGGTTCGAGCACTCCAGCCACTACATATGGTGCCATAGGGGTTTTTTACAACTTACAACTGTTTTCTCAAGAAGTATGGACTTGCCCCTGAAAACAACTTTTACCATCGTAATTGAGGCATCGAAATCAAGTTGCTTCAATAAAAATCAAAGTGATTCGCAGGTCTTAAAATGAATTTATCCAAAAATTTGTGTGTGAGGTACCCAAAGGAGTGAACAAATATAGCCCATATTCAAACCTGATCTATGTCTGGTATATATATTAGGATGTGTAAAGTATTGACCAAATCGAGCAATCCCTTCAAAAGTTATGGTGCGCACAATTTTTTCGAACAGGAGTGGACCGATATGGCTTATCTTCGAACACAAACTAAGGTTCCACAAAATATTACGAAAGCCACATTTTGGGCCGAATCGGCAGATCCGTTCGAGAGTTATCTTGGGCTCCAACCACTACACACGATGTCATAGGGATTTTTTGAACCTTTCAGGCTATTTACTCAGGAAGTATGGACTTGCACCTGATGAGACTTTTACCGTCGTTTGGGGGCCAGTGAATACAAGTTGATACAATAAAAATCAAAGCGATTCGAGAGCAGGCCCTAAACTGAAGTTTTCCGAAATTTTATGTGGGATGTACCCGAAGGAGTGGACCGATTGAGTCCATATTGGAACCTAATTTAAGTCTGGTACACATTTCACGATGTGCAAAGTATGGACTTAATCGGTTACTCCCTTCAAGAGTTATCGTGCGCAAAATTTTCCGAACATTTTCGAACTATTGTGGGAGAGGTACCGGAAGGAGTGGACCGATATAGCTCATCTTCGAACGTAAACTAAGTTTGGATAAAATATTACAAAAGCCAAAATTTTAACCGAATCGGTTCATCCATTTGAGAGTTATCGTGCTCTTCAGCCAGGCAGACAGACAGACAGACAGACGGACGGACATGGCTAAATCAACTCCAAATTGTCTGAAACACACTTCGTCCAAACATACTCTCGATGAGGCATATCGGGTACGTATTCCTCCACCCAGATGATGCTAAGTAGCTGATGCATATACCTTATCAGAGTGTGGCCTCCGGTTTTCAACAGTTCGTCTGGTAAGCCATCAACCCTTCTGCATTATTATTTTTCAGCCGGTGTTTTGATGACTTTACCTCATCTTGGCCGAGCGGTATGAACCCAATATCATCTTCTAAGGCTGGATTCGTAATACTTTCATTATATATGTAGAATTGGTTACCAAAAGTATGGAAAAAAACATTCTTTCCATATCCTGAGCACACTATCTGTATCTGTAACCAGATATTACCTTTCGTGTCTCTACAGGATGTGCCTGTATCAAAGCCATCAGTTTGATGTTTCACTCTTTGGTAGAATTTCCGAATTCATTCTGTTTTTCACTCTCTCGCTTTTTAATTTCTCCGCTTTTCCGGCGGAAAAGACATTTATCCTCTATTTTTTTCTCTTGTGCGCTACCCATTGCTACTGATTGTAGAGTACCCCTATATGCAGCATTTTCTCTCCGGTAGCAGCATGTCACCCCTGGTCATACCATGGGTTCCCTTGTTGGAGATCTCTGGTATCCAAGTATAGATTTTGAGGCTGTTTGCATGAAGTGGGCAATATTTTGCTATTGTGCTGATATGTTATCGGGACGATGAGTACTTCCATGAAGCAATTGGGCAATTGACTCCAGTTACCGATGTTCAGCTTCCGTGTTGTGTCTGTTCGTACCTTATTTGCTATGTTTAATCGGGTACGTACCTTTGCTACTCCAAAACGCTCGATGAATGTATTCAAGCACAATGTGATCAATTTGGTTTCTTGTTTTTGGGTCTGGAGGCAGCCAAGTGCCCTTATATATATTCTTTCCGCGCGTAATGTGTAAGCGTCATTCCGTTGTCAGATGTTTCATAGCGGAGACTGAATTTTCCGACTGTTAGACAAATGTCATTATTTTTCCCTATGTTTGGCATTAAAATCACGTAGAATAATTATAATATCATGGACAGGACATATGTAACTACTAAGCGCTCGCAAAATATATCTTGACCTTCTTTTCCTTATCTTCGGTTGGGACATGGGCGCAAATACTATTGGTATGGATAAATTTAGCTTTTTATCCGAATTGTGGCAAGTTTTTCATCCTCCGGGGTGTACTGGAGAACTGAGGTATTTACCTCCGACTAGCAGCAAATGCGTAATCAAACCCGTGCTTTATATCATGGCAGCTATAATGCAGTGCGATGATGCCTTTCCCAATTTATTGTATTTTCGGTATGGCAGTAATATCGGCCTTGTACATTGCAATTCCACCTGCCAGTACGTATGCTTAGCCTTCTCTACAAAAGAGTTCAACAATGCCCCTGGAAGATTCGCAGATCATGGGTCGTCACCATTAGAGGGGTTTGTTTAGGAGGATTTTTATTGGGGTTGTAACGACACAAGTTCCCTTTGTTTGCTGGGATAACTTGCGGGGGCTAGGCTCAGATACAGAAATTTGTAACGGGAAGCGACCGAGAGATTAACAACACATATATTTTTAGTCAATGGATGGGTTTTATGTGCCCTTCACACTCTGGCCTAGTTCCACAAATGTTTTTTGTCATATTTTTGCTCAATTCTGGCCAAGTTCGCCAAAGGATTCTAATTGCCTTCACGCTATTCCTATCGGTTCGACCGATAGTCCACTACATCGGACTGACCTGGCTAAGTTCACACTAAAGTCTCTTCTTTTGGCGAGTGTGATAAGTTCTCCCCAGGCTTTATTTCAATCTAGCCTGGGAAGGAACAGCGAAGTAACGGTTGTCAAAGGCTGGGCCACAAAAAAACCCAATGATTGCGGACACCTCAAGGTCTGGAACAGGAGTACCCCAAGGATTGCAGACACCTTAATACTGGGACAGGAGTAACTTATGGATTACGTACACCTCAAGGGCTGGGTCGGACGTAACCCGAGGATTAGGGACGTTTCAAGTGTTGGGATTCGCGAAACTCCGGGGTTTGGATACACTTCGGAGGCGGGGTGAACACTTAAGGATTTTGAAAGTCTAGGTTTTTTAGCACAACTCTGGCTCAACTGGTTGTCTGCAGTTGACTCCATTCGATTAAAATTCCTGCACTTATAACCCCTGCTTTTCTCTAACACTGACTGATACTGTTGTCCACTACCTGTGACGGATGTTAAAGGCAGCTCTTGAAATGAAATAGGGTCTATGTTAAAGCCGGTCAATAAATCTCCTTGTTATCCTTCATGTCCTATGCCAACCAAAACCGAAAGGAGTACCTCCGGTAAAAAAATTTCCAAAAATTCAAGTTTCAAACGAAAGTTTGAACTTTTTTGAATGAGGTATTCGCATGTGTTTTTCAATATTTGCCTTCTTAGAACTACACGGAAGTTTTGAAGAAATTTTACGATGCGCAAAGTTTCGGTCAAATCAGATACCTATTGGTATGTTATCGTGTTCATCAGTCATTCTAGTTGGTGGGTGCAGGGTTTTTTTTGGGTCTTTGAGTCATTATCCCTAGTATCAATTTACAACACCATCCTTCCTGCTCTCCAAAGAAATTGTTTCGTAATGTGGACTGCGAAGACAACCTTCTGCATAAATTTGAGAACAATCCGAAAGCTGGTCTTATAGTGAAAATTTTGCGAAATATTATGATATTATTATGATGATCAAATGTTGGGCCGCTTCGGTTATTCACTTTGTGAGTTAGTTTTGTGGAAAAGGGGTGGGCCTATAAGGGCTCATATTCGAACTTCATCAAAGTTGCCAAAATATTTCAGAGGATCTAACGAGCCAGAATTATCGTACACACTAGCCCGACAAATAGAGGGCGTCCAAATCGATTGCAAATTATCTAAAACGGATTTCCTCCAAACATACTTGGGTCCCAAAACCATTATTTCAGTGAGGCACATTTGTAAACATATTTAAGTTTTCATAATTATTGTCACAAAATATTTGGCTTAAAATTAAACTCAAAACCGCAACCCTACTACATACACCAATAATCATTTCATGGCCTACCATTTTGTACATAGTTTAAGGATATATCTCGAAATGTGTGGAACGCCACTCCAAAACAATACAACGCAACGCATTGCATTTTCATTATGATAATTTTGCAACGAACGTTCAGCAAACGAATTTCTAATTATATTTGCTTAGTCAGACATTTTGTGCGAACATTTGAAAGATTTGCACATGAGACTGACTGATTGTTGTGTTGAAGGAATGAGGCCTAGAGATAAGGGAGGATTGGTAGGCAGTGCAAACGAGCATTTGTAATTATTTGCATAGATTTGCGGGATAAAATTTAATGATTTTTTGCTTCATCATCGTCATCATTGTTGTTGTGTGGTTTATTTATTATGGAGGAATGTTGTTTTTTTTTGTCTAGTTGGCCTTGGTTCAATTTGAATACGAAATGAATGTGATATGATAAAATTTAATATGAAAAAAAAGGTTGTTGATTCCCAAGCAACTGCAGTGTTTACTTGTGGACTTTTTCTTACATGAGAGTGCTTGATTTCACATTTCTAATATGGTGATTAATTAGAAATTCAGACAGAGCCTGTTCCTAATTTTTAAATTAAAACTTCCCAGAAATTATCCTAGCCATCTGTTTCCATATAAACTTTTCATAACAATAAAGCTTTTAGTGTTATTAGGTCAATTACTATTTCCAGTCTATAGCATCATTAAGTGAATATTTGCACCTACTCTCCATTGTGAAATAATGGTCAGTTGCTATGTATATTCTTTTACTGTACTACATTTACAGAAACTGCAAAAAATATTCCTTGAATTCTTGCAAAATGCATTGTTTTCCTTTCCATATTTGTTCTCTTCTTCTACCACACAACAATTTTTGTGTTGCTGCTGTTGTGTTTTTTGTTTTTTTTTTGTGTGTGAAATTTTATACAAAAGCAAACATAACTTGGAAACATTTTCAGCAAAAATGCAAAAGAGTAAAATCTGGGTTGTCTGTTGTTTTTGTTGTTGTTGTCTGCTGTGTAGTAGAGTTTTTCGTTTGGCATAGTTTCTCTTCATGTTGGTGTTGATGTTTCATTTTGGGTTTCTTTCCTAGTTGCTATTTTGTTTCTGTTGTTTCTTACTTTGGCACCAATTGTGTGATACCAGCTGAAAAGTTGATGCCATTTAGAGCGTATCTAAAATTCTGTGTATTATGTTGCAGCCTGGTTTTCGCTCTACATATTGTTTTTCTGTTTTGTTTTTATTTTTGCCAGAGGACTAATATTTAAACAGATGTAGGTGCACTTTAAAGGAAAAAAAACTTAAAGGAAAAAAAAATTAAATACATAAAAACAAAATGTTGTAAAAGGAAGTTATACCTATATTAAAATTGTCTAACGAAACAGGCGTAAACAAAACCCATGGCCCAATATTCAATGCCCTCTGGCAAAGACTGTAAAAATAAATGTGAAGGAAGGGTCGTTTTAAAAATATTCTTGAAAAAATCCACGCCTGGGAGAAAGGGACTTTAAAGAAATATTCTTGAAAAAATCCACGCCTGGGAGAAAGGGACTTTAAAGAAATATTCTTGAAAAAATCCACGCCTGGGAGAAAGGGACGTTAAAGAAATATTCTTGAAAAAATCCACGCCTGTGAAGGGTCTTTAAAAAATCCACGGCTGTAAAGATTCTTTGAGAAAATATTTTTGAAAAACTCTACGCCTGTGAAGGGTCGTTAAAAAACAATTTTGAAAAACTCTACGCCTGCGAAGGGTCGTTAAAAAACAATTTTGAAAAAATCCACGCCTGTGAAGGGTCTTTAAAAAATCCACGGCTGTAAAGAGTCTTTGAGAAAATATTTTTGAAAAACTCTACGCCTGTGAAGGGTCGTTAAAAAACAATTTTGAAAAAATCCATGCCTGTGAAGGGTCTTTAAAAAATTCACGGCTGTAAAGACTCTTTGAGAAAATATTTTTGAAAAACTCTACGCCTGTGAAGGGTCGTTAAAAAACAATTTTGAAAAAATCCACGCCTGTGAAAGACGGGCCGTTGAGAAAATATTCTTGAAAAAATCCACGCCTGTGAAAGACGGGTCGTTAAGAAAATAATCTTGAAAAAATCCACGCCTGTGAAAGACGGGTCGTTGAGAAAATATTCTTGAAAAAATCCACGCCTGTGAAAGACGGGTCGTTGAGAAAATATTCTTGAAAAAATCCACGCCTGTGAAAGACGGGTCGTTGAGAAAATATTCTTGAAAAAATCCACGCCTGTGAAAGACGGGTCGTTGAGAAAATATTCTTGAAAAAATCCACGCCTGTGAGAGACTTGTCGTTGAGAAAATATTCTTGAAAATATCCACGACTGTGAAAGACGGGTCGTTGAGAAAATATTCTTGAAAAAATCCACGCCTGTGAAAGACGGGTCGTTGAGAAAATATTCTTGAAAAAATCCACGCCTGTGAAAGACGGGTCGTTGAGAAAATATTCTTGAAAAAATCCACGCCTGTGAAAGACGGGTCGTTGAGAAAATATTCTTGAAAAAATCCACGCCTGTGAAAGACGGGTCGTTGAGAAAATATTCTTGAAAAAATCCACGCCTGTGAAAGACGGGTCGTTGAGAAAATATTCTTGAAAAAATCCACGCCTGTGAAAGACGGGTCGTTGAGAAAATATTCTTGAAAAAATCCACGCCTGTGAAAGACGGGTCGTTGAGAAAATATTCTTGAAAAAATCCACGCCTGTGAAAGACGGGTCGTTGAGAAAATATTCTTGAAAAAATCCACGCCTGTGAAAGACGGGTCGTTGAGAAAATATTCTTGAAAAAATCCACGCCTGTGAAAGACGGGTCGTTGAGAAAATATTCTTGAAAAAATCCACGCCTGTGAAAGACGGGTCGTTGAGAAAATATTCTTGAAAAAATCCACGCCTGTGAAAGACGGGTCGTTGAGAAAATATTCTTGAAAAAATCCACGCCTGTGAAAGACGGGTCGTTGAGAAAATATTCTTGAAAAAATCCACGCCTGTGAAAGACGGGTCGTTGAGAAAATATTCTTGAAAAAATCCACGCCTGTGAAAGACGGGTCGTTGAGAAAATATTCTTGAAAAAATCCACGCCTGTGAAAGACGGGTCGTTGAGAAAATATTCTTGAAAAAATCCACGCCTGTGAAAGACGGGTCGTTGAGAAAATATTCTTGAAAAAATCCACGCCTGTGAAAGACGGGTCGTTGAGAAAATATTCTTGAAAAAATCCACGCCTGTGAAAGACGGGTCGTTGAGAAAATATTCTTGAAAAAATCCACGCCTGTGAAAGACGGGTCGTTGAGAAAATATTCTTGAAAAAATCCACGCCTGTGAAAGACGGGTCGTTGAGAAAATATTCTTGAAAAAATCCACGCCTGTGAAAGACGGGTCGTTGAGAAAATATTCTTGAAAAAATCCACGCCTGTGAAAGACGGGTCGTTGAGAAAATATTCTTGAAAAAATCCACGCCTGTGAAAGACGGGTCGTTGAGAAAATATTCTTGAAAAAATCCACGCCTGTGAAAGACGGGTCGTTGAGAAAATATTCTTGAAAAAATCCACGACTGTGAAAGACGGGTCGTTGAGAAAATATTCTTGAAAAAATCCACGCCTGTGAAAGACGGGTCGTTGAGAAAATATTCTTGAAAAAATCCACGCCTGTGAAAGACGGGTCGTTGAGAAAATATTCTTGAAAAAATCCACGCCTGTGAAAGACGGGTCGTTGAGAAAATATTCTTGAAAAAATCCACGCCTGTGAAAGACGGGTCGTTGAGAAAATATTCTTGAAAAAATCCACGCCTGTGAAAGACGGGTCGTTGAGAAAATATTCTTGAAAAAATCCACGCCTGTGAAAGACGGGTGGTTGAGAAAATATTCTTGAAAAAATTCACACCTTGAATATATTTCTAGTTAATTGTATCCTGAAATTTTAAGGTGTTATCCCTAGTTGTGTAGACCAAAAATTTCATTTTTCTTTAACCTTTTTCAAAGAAACTACCAACATTTTTTAGAAGTTCTTTCTTTCATCTGAAAGAGCGCATACTACTTTTGCTAGTTTTGTTGTTGGGAAATATTAGATAATAATTATAATAATATTAAAAAATCAAAACCTCGATTTTTTCCTAAAAAAATTGGGCAAAATATTTTTCAAAAAAAGTCTGTCTCGCTTACAGGCAAACTTTTTATTTATTTATCGTTTTCGATCTTAAAAACTCATTTTGAGAAAAACGCGTTTAAATTATTCCCTTGCACTGCTCATATCTCAGCCAATTGTGCTCCGATTGACTTGAAAATTTTTTGCGGCATACTCTATACTACCTGTACTTTAAAATAAGCTAATACATTTTTTTAAATTGTTAAGTTGAGGTAACGCCTTAAGCGATTTTTGATTTTTGGACCTTAGTAGAGGAAAATCTCTTCAAAATTCGACTTTTGAATATAATCCCAAACAGAGAGTATATCAAACATTTATTCCAAACTATTTTAGTAGGTTTTCAATATTGTGTTATTATTTTTAATTACACTGTATTTAAACAGATAAAAGGCTATCATTTATGAGTGACTGAAATAGCACAAATATTTTAATTTAAAATCAGAAAACTGCATTTCAAAAGAATTCGCAGCATTCTCATGTACACACATAAGTTATGTGGTGCTATGGTATGTATAATTAATTTCTCACATTAAAAAGAATTCAACACACATACGCTTCCATGAACATAGGATTAACATATTCTCTCTTATCACTCAACTGGAAAAACCTATGGCATTTACTATTAGCAGCTTTTACTGCTGTTTTTATTGCAGTTGTTGTTGCTGTTGTTGATATTTGAATATGTTGTATTGTCTCAATTAAATCTTTTGTTTTTTGGTTTTTTGTTTTATTATTCCAAAGTCATTATTGTAGGCGTTACCGTGACCAAGCATTGTCGTAATCACACAATTCAATTGAAGTCTTTGTGGTGGTGGTGTGGCTTGTAATGCTGCAGCCTGGCCTTTGATCACGTTTAATTCAATTTTATGTTGAAAAGTTTTTATTTAATCTCTTTTTACTTGTTTTAGTTTTAATTGTTTGGAAACAAGAACAACAACAACACAAGCAACACCATCACCAACAAGAGTAAAAACAATCAGTCAATAATATGAGCTGAATTAAGTAGAGGATTTTAAAACAGCCAACACCAAACTACCCCTCAAACAACAAAGTTAAGTGGGATTGCAGTTTGTTGTTGGCCGTGACACATAGCCCCCAACATGCTGAATATTTATACATACACACACCTACATACATATGTGTGTTTGTCTATTAGATTCAGATAATAAACAAAAAGCCAAGGCCCATATAGCGTTTAGATCTGCTGCATTGACTAACAACAAACAAAGCACTTTAGTCAAGTACAGGCATACACACATACTCACACCCTTTCAAGAGAAGACAATTGCATGCAAAGCACACACACACATAACGTGCAAAACATGTATTATTGAGAGAAGTATTCCCAAATGATTAACGTGTGTTCATGTGAAAACTTTACAAGGCTAGAGGTTATTTCCATATCTCTTACCCTCAAACGGCTTGGGGTCCCATGTCCTATAATACATTCCAGTAATATAGATTTGTGGATATGTAAATGTGTATGTGTGTGTGCCTCGTCTAGTGTTTGGCTACTTACTTTAGCTTACGTTTGTAATCACGTTTTAGAAAAAATGGCACATTAATGACTAAAAACCAATTGCATAAAACATGAACACTAAGTACTCGACGTTGCCAATGGAAAAACAAGTTGAAACAAAACGAGAAGTACAGCAGCAGCAGCTATTGACACAGTTGCCATTGTTATTGTCGTTAGTTGGCAATCTAATGCATTTGAACAACATGCAAAGCGAATTAGCCATTTTTTCATTGTTGCTCTAGCTCTGTATACAATGGTTTAGTTAATAGGTAAGAATAACAACAACAACTATAGTAGTCACACAAACAAACAAACACACTGTACTGGTCGACAATTTAGGGGCCTCTGCATTTTTGTTATTGTTGTGTTTTTTTTTAAAGATTTGCAAACGAGCTGGGTGTTACACGAGAGGTGGAGTTTGAACAGGAAGTCGGTACAGGAAATTTTATTTTTACTTTTCCTTTGAATCTGCAAATGGCTATTTGTAACTGAACAAAATGAAGGTGAGAGCTGTAAAGAATAGCATTTGCTTGGTAGGCTATTTTTAAAAATTTCAATGAAAAGGAGAACTCTCAAAATGATTTTAAATTTCTTAGAAATTGTAAATAAAATTGTTATCCGCATAACGCATCGCACATCGTTTCTAATCAGTAGGAACACTTGGCACAAGTAAAGCGTATCCGAAGAAAAAGTAGGGGAAATATATCACTCCGGAATGTGAAGAAAGTGTCATACGATTATAGTCTTGGTCTATAATGTGGGACATCTGTCTTATCCCGGAGACACAACGGCGAGACGAATATAATACCTTACCACTTATAGAGACTAAGTAGGTACACCCTTTCGGTTAATACGGGGCGTGTACAAAAAGAGGCGTGGTTTATTCAAATAGGCGTGGTTTATTCAAATAGGCGTGGTTTATTCAAATAGGCGTGGTTTATTCAAATAGGGCGTGGTTTATTCAAATAGGCGTGGTTTATTCAAATAGGCGTGTTTATTCAAATAGGCGTGGTTTATTCAAATAGGCGTGGTTTATTCAAATAAATAAAATTGTTATCCCGCATAACGCATCGCACATCGTTTCTAATCTAAACACTTGGCACAAGTAAAGCGTATCCGAAGAAAAAGTAGGGGAAATATATCACTCCGGAATGTGAAGAAAGTGTCATACGATTATAGTCTTGGTCTATAATGTGGGACATCTGTCTTATCCCGGAGACACAACGGCGAGACGAATATAATACCTTACCACTTATAGAGACTAAGTAGGTACACCCTTTCGGTTATACGGGGCGTGTACAAAAAGAGGCGTGGTTTATTCAAATAGGCGTGGTTTATTCAAATAGGCGTGGTTTATTCAAATAGGCGTGGTTTATTCAAATAGGCGTGGTTTATTCAAATAGGCGTGGTTTATTCAAATAGGCGTGGTTTATTCAAATAGGCGCGGTTTATTCAATAGGCGTGGTTTATTCAAATAGGCGTGGTTTATTCAAATAGGCGTGGTTTATTCAAATAGGCGTGGTTTATTCAAATAGGCGTGGTTTATTCAAATTAGGCGTGGTTTATTCAAATAGGCGTGGTTTATTCAAATAGGCGTGGTTTATTCAAATAGGCGTGGTTTATTCAAATAGGCGTGGTTTATTCAAATAGGCGTGGTTTATTCAAATAGGCGTGGTTTATTCAAATAGGCGTGGTTTATTCAAATAGGCGTGGTTTATTCAAATAGGCGTGGTTTATTCAAATAGGCGTGGTTTATTCAAATAGGCGTGGTTTATTCAAATAGGCGTGGTTTATTCAAATAGGCGTGGTTTATTCAAATAGGCGTGGTTTATTCAAATAGGCGTGGTTTATTCAAATAGGCGTGGTTTATTCAAATAGGCGTGGTTTATTCAAATAGGCGTGGTTTATTCCAAATATGCGTGGTTTATTCAAATAGGCGTGGTTTATTCAAATAGGCGTGGTTTATTCAAATAGGCGTGGTTTATTCAAATAGGCGTGGTTTATTCAAATAGGCGTGGTTTATTCAAATAGGCGTGGTTTATTCAAATAGGCGTGGTTTATTCAAATAGGCGTGGTTTATTCAAATAGGCGTGGTTTATTCAAATAGGCGTGGTTTATTCAAATAGGCGTGGTTTATTCAAATAGGCGTGGTTTATTCAAATAGGCGTGGTTTATTCAAATAGGCGTGGTTTATTCAAATAGGCGTGGTTTATTCAAATAGGCGTGGTTTATTCAAATAGGCGTGGTTTATTCAAATAGGCGTGGTTTATTCAAATAGGCGTGGTTTATTCAAATAGGCGTGGTTTTATTCAAATAGGCGTGGTTTATTCAAATAGGCGTGGTTTATTCAAATAGGCGTGGTTTATTCAAATAGGCGTGGTTTATTCAAATAGGCGTGGTTTATTCAATAGGCGTGGTTTATTCAAATAGGCGTGGTTTATTCAAATAGGCGTGGTTTATTCAAATAGGCGTGGTTTATTCAAATAGCGTGGTTTATTCAAATAGGCGTGGTTTATTCAAATAGGCGTGGTTTATTCAAATAGGCGTGGTTTATTCAAATAAGGCAAAGAAGGCGTGGTTTAATAGCTAAGAAGGCAAAGAAGGCGTGGTTTAATAGCTAAGAAGGCAAAGAAGGCGTGGTTTAATAGCTAAGAAGGCAAAGAAGGCGTGGTTTAATAGCTAAGAAGGCAAAGAAGGCGTGGTTTAATAGCTAAGAAGGCAAAGAAGGCGTGGTTTAATAGCTAAGAAGGCAAAGAAGGCGTGGTTTAATAGCTAAGAAGGCAAAGAAGGCGTGGTTTAATAGCTAAGAAGGCAAAGAAGGCGTGGTTTAATAGCTAAGAAGGCAAAGAAGCGTGGTTTAATAGCTAAGAAGGCAAAGAAGGCGTGGTTTAATAGCTAAGAAGGCGTGGTTTAATAGCTAAGAAGGCGTGGTTTTAATAGCTAAGAAGGCGTGGTTTAATAGCTAAGAAGGCGTGGTTTAATAGCTAAGAAGGCGTGGTTTAATAGCTAAGAAGGCGTGGTTTAATAGCTACGAAGGCAAAGAAGGGCGTGGTTTAATAGCTAAGAAGGCGTGGTTTAATAGCTAAGAAGGCGTGGTTTAATAGCTAAGACGGCGTGGTTTAATAGCTAGAAGGCGTGGTTTAATAGCTAAGAAGGCGTGGTTTAATAGCTAAGAAGGCGTGGTTTAATAGCTAAGAAGGCGTGGTTTAATAGCTAAGAAGGCGTGGTTTAATAGCTAAGAAGGCGTGGTTTAATAGCTAAGAAGGCGTGGTTTAATAGCTAAGAAGGCGTGGTTTAATAGCTAAGAAGGCGTGGTTTAATAGCTACGAAGGCAAAGAAGGCGTGGTTTAATAGCTACGAAGGCAAAGAAGGCGTGGTTTAATAGCTACGAAGGCAAAGAAGGCGTGGTTTAATAGCTACGAAGGCAAAGAAGGCGTGGTTTAATAGCTACGAAGGCAAAGAAGGCGTGGTTTAATAGCTACGAAGGCAAAGAAGGCGTGGTTTAATAGCTACGAAGGCAAATAAGGCGTGGTTTAATAGCTACGAAGGCAATGAAGGCGTGGTTTAATAGCTACGAAGGCAAAGAAGGCGTGGTTTAATAGCTACGAAGGCAAAGAAGGCGTGGTTTAATAGCTACGAAGGCAATGAAGGCGTGTTTTAATAGCTAAGAAGGCAATGAAGGCGTGGTTTAATAGCTAAGAAGGCAATGAAGGCGTGGTTTAATAGCTAAGAAGGCAATGAAGGCGTGGTTTAATAGCTAAGAAGGCAATGAAGGCGTGGTTTAATAGCTAAGAAGGCAATGAAGGCGTGGTTTAATAGCTAAGAAGGCAATGAAGGCGTGGTTTAATAGCTAAGAAGGCAATGAAGGCGTGATTTAATACCTAAGAAGGCAAAGAAGGCGTGGTTTAATACCTAAGAAGGCAAAGAAGGCGTGGTTTAATACCTAAGAAGGCAAAGAAGGCGTGGTTTAATACCTAAGAAGGCAAAGAAGGCGTGGTTTAATACTAAGAAGGCAAAGAAGGCGTGGTTTAATACCTAAGAAGGCAAAGAAGGCGTGGTTTAATACCTAAGAAGGCAAAGAAGGCGTGGTTTAATAGCTAAGAAGGCAAAGAAGGCGTGGTTTAATAGCTAAGAAGGCAAAGAAGGCGTGGTTTAATAGCTAAGAAGGCAAAGAAGGCGTGGTTTAATAGCTAAGAAGGCAAAGAAGGCGTGGTTTAATAGCTAAGAAGGCAAAGAAGGCGTGGTTTAATAGCTAAGAAGGCAAAGAAGGCGTGGTTTAATAGCTAAGAAGG
This sequence comes from Musca autumnalis, assembly GCF_047663935.1. Lineage (NCBI taxonomy): Eukaryota > Metazoa > Arthropoda > Insecta > Diptera > Muscidae > Musca > Musca autumnalis. Next base: position 22,004,637 of record NW_027411644.1, on the reverse strand, counting down.
CAAAGAAAGCGTGGTTTAATAGCTAAGAAGGCAAAGAAGGCGTGGTTTAATAGCTAAGAAGGCAAAGAAGGCGTGGTTTAAATAGCTAAGAAGCCAAAGAAGGCGTGGTTCAATAGCTAAGAAGGCAAAGAAGGCGTGGTTTAATAGCTAAGAAGGCAAAGAAGGCGTGGTTTAATAGCTAAGAAGGCAAAATAAGGCGTGGTTTAATAGCTAAGAAGGCAAATAAGGCGTGGTTTAATAGCTAAGAAGGCAAATAAGGCGTGGTTTAATAGCTAAGAAGGCAAATAAGGCGTGGTTTAATAGCTAAGAAGGCAAAGAAGGCGTGGTTTAATAGCTAAGAAGGCAAAGAAAGCGTGGTTTAATAGCTAAGAAGGCAAAGAAGGCGTGGTTTAATAGCTAAGAAGGCAAATAAGGCGTGGTTAATTAGCTAAGAAGGCAAATAAGGCGTGGTTTAATAGCTAAGAAGGCAAATAAGGCGTGGTTTAATAGCTAAGAAGGCAAATAAGGCGTGGTTTTAATAGCTAAGAAGGCAAATAAGGCGTGGTTTAATAGCTAAGAAGGCAAATAAGGCGTGGTTTAATAGCTAAGAAGGCAAATAAGGCGTGGTTTAATAGCTAAGAAGGCAAATAAGGCGTGGTTTAATAGCTAAGAAGGCAAATAAGGCGTGGTTTAATAGCTAAGAAGGCAAATAAGGCATGGTTTAATAGCTAAGAAGGCAAATAAGGCGTGGTTTAATAGCTAAGAAGGCAAATAAGCGTGGTTTAATAGCTAAGAAGGCAAATAAGGCGTGGTTTAATTAGCAAAGAAGGCGTGGTTTAATACCTAAGAAGGCAAAGAAGGCGTGGTTTAATAGCAAAGAAGGCAAAGAAGGCGTGTTTTAATAGCAAAGAAGGCGTGGTTTAATACCTAAGAAGGCAAGAAGGCGTGGTTTAATAGCAAAGAAGGCAAAGAAGGCGTGTTTTAATAGCAAAGAAGGCGTGGTTTAATAGCAAAGAAGGCGTGGTTTAATAGCAAAGAAGGCAAAGAAGGCGTGTTTTAATAGCAAAGAAGGCGTGGTTTAATAGCAAAGAAGGCGTGGTTTAATAGCAAAGAAGGCAAAGAAGGCGTGTTTTAATAGCAAAGAAGGCGTGGTTTAATAGCAAAGAAGGCGTGGTTTAATAGCAAAGAAGGAGTGGTTTAATAGCCAATGAAGTGTATTTTAATACCAAAGAGGCCTGGTTTATTAGCAATGAAGGGTATTTTAATACCAAAGAGGGTGTGTTTATTTGCAATGAAGGGTATTTTAATACCAAAGAGGCGTGGTTTATTAGCAATGAAGGGATTTTAATACCAAAGAGGCGTGGTTTATTACAAATGAAGGGTATTTTAATACCAAAGAGGCGTGGTTTATTACAAATGAAGGGTATTTTAATACCAAAGAGGCGTGGTTTATTACAAATGAAGGGTATTTTAATACCAAAGAGGCGTGGTTTATTAGCAATGAAGGGTATTTTAATACCAAAGAGGCGTGGTTTATCACAAATGAAGGGTATTTTAATACCAAAGAGGCGTGGTTTATCACAAATGAAGGGTATTTTAATACCAAAGAGGCGTGGTTTATCACAATGAAGGTATTTTAATACCAAAGAGGCGTGGTTTATTAGCAATGAAGGGTATTTTAATACCAAAGAGGCGTGGTTTATCACAAATGAAGGGTATTTTAATACCAAAGAGGCGTGGTTTATTAGCAATGAAGGGTATTTTAATACCAAAGAGGCGTGGTTTATTAGCAATGAAGGGTATTTTAATACCAAAGAGGCGTGGTTTATCACAAATGAAGGGTATTTTAATACCAAAGAGGCGTGGTTTATTAGCAATGAAGGGTATTTTTAATACCAAAGAGGCGTGGTTTATCACAAATGAAGGGTATTTTAATACCAAAGAGGCGTGGTTTATCACAAATGAAGGGTATTTTAATACCAAAGAGGCGTGGTTTATCACAAATGAAGGGTATTTTAATACCAAAGTGGCGTGGTTTATCACAAATGAAGGGTATTTTAATACCAAAGAGGCTGGTTTATCACAAATGAAGGGTATTTTTTGTCGACAGGACGAAAGTTGTTGCTATTGGCTATAATCGGTTTAGATTTGGATATAGCTCCATTAATATATTTTCGAGCGTTTTCATGTATTTAATGCAACATAGCCACAGTATCTGTTCAATTTCCTGAAAGATGGAATATGTGATAAAATCTGGTTTAGTAAGAAATTTGCCAATTTGGACGAAATTTGAAATTTGGAATTTGGACCGGAAAAAAGCTCAACAAATACAAAATCGTGGTCTTGCCTTGGTTGCCTTAGAAAAAGGTTCCCGATTTTTGGGGAGAGAAAACCGAAAATTAAACGAAAACCTTCGGTTTGTAAAAATGGGAGATAATTCTAAATATCAGCATAAAAATATTAATTCGATGGTTACATTAAATGTCAGTGCAATTTCCAAACAAATGTAGACAACTTCTGGTTTTATTATATTTAAAAAAAAAACGCTAACACTTGATACCTTTACCGGCCATAGCATCAAACTTCACATTAAGATGATGACACTAATTAAATAGTTTAACACTTTATCTGCCCCATTAACACTTGCCCTTTAGCTTTAAACATAAAGAGCAAGGATCAACTATAGCATAAGGCGTTGGTGTTCTTTTTCTCTCTACACAATATGATGTTCGCATAACAAAGGCACACGATTTATGAAACACGAAACCCATATTAAAATTTTACACCCACACAGAACAAAACTTAAAATGCCATAATGGAACACAATGGCGAGAAACACTAGTCCAGAATATGACATAAGAGAATAGGAAAGCCAAGACTACAAATGGTCAACAATAAGGAGAAACTTTACAATGCAATTGAAAGCCATAAGAATATGACCCATTGACCAGGTGCTGGACGAGATGGGCAAAAATTTTAAGGAAAATTAGCAGACCTTTGTGAGAGATTTACCACTGGATGAAAAAGAAAGAATAAGAGGAGTTGGTATATCTTGGCAGCAATGTGTCAGTTATGTTCTGTTCCTCTGCCCATTAAAACTAATAAATTACTAGTTATGAATATTAATAAATCCAAGAGACGTTATGGTTTATGACCCTTAGATTATTAAGGTCTGAAGGATGTCTCAAGGAAATTCATTAGAAATGCAAAGGCTCCTATGTTATCTTAGACATCAGACATAATTATTGCATGAAAAATCCAACAAAAGAATGTACAATCATCTAAACAGCTGCCACAGGTATTTGGGTTATGCCTTATGGATTACCGAGATTGGTTTCAATATCCTCTACAAATTCATGATGATTTTCGGAAAAAAAATCAAACCAAATACCTACCATAAGCAAGAAATTCCTGTTGGTCTTTATTTAATGCCATATCATGATGAGTTATGCAAATACTTCAAATATCTCCTAGTAATATCTTTAAATAAAGAAAACAAAAAATAAAGAGCATGACAAATGTGGGAAAGAAAAGAAAAAACTTCCCTTCCCTACCATGCGGAAAATCACCAAAACACAGTATTCAAGTCGTGATAACATTTGTAAAATGCTAACCACCAGTCCAGAACAAATTGACAGGCGAAATATTTTGTGGTATTGCTTACGGAAGTTTTTGCTAGACCACTAAGTAAATATAAAAAACAACAACAACAAGTTATGGTAGTAAAAAAAGTAATGGTAGTAACTTTGCGGCCACCATACAGGAAGCAAAAGTAAGTAAGGACACAAAAAACAGTTACATTACTGATGTTTGGCGAAAAATTGGTAATTTTATGACAGCCAAAAGATGTTATCAAACTAATACATTATTGCCAAGTTATGACTTCAATAAACGGTATAAATCATTTTCATAATATAAAGAAAGAGAAAAAAGTAGAAGGACAAAGTAAATACAGGGACAAAATGGAAGTTTGGTAAATTAAGTTAAGGAACCTGGGGGAAATTACTGTGGGAAAATGCAAAATCATGATTTAGTTATACAAGTTCGTTGCTTTCGAGGGTACTTTCTGAAGATAATACGTCACAAAATCGTATACATCCTAGAATTGGTGAAAGGAAAATTAGTTTATATGAAATATAAATCCGCATTCTATTTAAACTCAATGCCATAGAATCTTCATCTTATCGGTGATTTGTAATAATAACGCGAATCCCCATGTAAACGGTTTTAACTTACTGAAGTGGTTATTAAATGTAGGCTTACATTACAATGAGAGGCCTTACCATCATGGCAAAATGATGATGCTGTTTTGTCCTAGACTCTAAATCACAAACTTAGTAATATCAATTTCAAACCGCAGCGTGTTAATGGGGATTTAGAATCGTGTTTTTAATAATTCGATTAATATACTTTGGCGAAATATTTTCTAAAGCAAATTTCATCACATTTTCAAATTTCGTCATATTCCCAATCATCTGTCCAATTTTGTGTATGTCTATCAAATACATGTAATCAGGAAAAATATATTACATACCTTCAACTGAACCATTTCAAAAATATTTTGCGAACTTGTTTCTAGTCAAAATTCCGTCATTATACCCTCAGCATTTATGCTAAAGAGGGTATATACACTTTCATACGGGCAAAATGTGCCTCATCGAAACAATGGTTTTAGACCCCCAAGTATGTTTGGACGAAATGTGTTTCAGACATTTGGAGTTGATTTAGCCATGTCCGTCCGTGTGTCTGGCTGGCTGGAGCCACACGATAACTCTCGAACGGGCCAACCGATTCGGTCCAAAATTGAATTTTCGTAATATTTTGTCCACTCCTTCGGTACATCCCCCAAAAAGTTTCGAAAATGTTCGGAAAATTTGTGCGCCCGATAACTCTTGAAGGGAGTAACCTATTTGATCCATACCTTGCACATCAGGAAATTTCTACCAGACTTAGATGGCGTCCCAATATGGGCTCAATCGGTCCACTCCTTCGGGTACCTACCAAACAAAATTTCGAAAAAGTACCGTTTAGGGCCAGCTCTCGAATCGCTTTGATTTTTGTTGTAACAACTTGTATTCACTCTCCCCCATACGAAGGTACAAGTTTCATCAAGGGTAAGTCCATACTTCCTGAGAAAATAGTCTGAAAGGTGCAAAAGAAAAACTACTATGACACCGTGTCAAGTGTGGATTCTTTAGAAAATATTTTTTCAAGTGTGGATTCTTTAGAAAATAATTTTGTCTAGGGTAGATTAAAAAAAATGCATGCGTGGATTTTATAACAAAAATATTTTCAATCTTGTATCAAACAATTTTTCCAAGCGTGGATTTTTATAAAAAAATATTTTTCAATCTTGGATCAAACAATTTTCCAAGCGTGGATTTTTACAAAAAATATTATTTCAAGCTTGGATTTTTATAAAAAAAAATATTTTTCAATCGTGGATCAAAAAATGTTTCCAAGCGTGGATTTTACAAAAAATATTTTTAAGCTTGGTCAAAACAATTTTTTCAAGCGTGGATTTTTATAAAAAATATTTTTCGAGCTTGGGTCAAACAATTTTTCCCAAACGTGGATTTTTATAAAATATATTTTTTATAAAATATTATTTTTTCAATCTTGGATAGAAACAACTTTTCAAGCCTTGATTTTTTTTATAAATATTTGTCAAGCTTGGATAAAAACAACCTTTCCAAGCGTGGATTTTTATAAAGAAATATTTTTCAAGCTTGGATCAAACAATTTTTCCAAGCGTGGATTTTTACAAAAAATATTTTTCAAGCTTGGATCAAACAATTTTTCCAAAAATACTTTTCAAGGCTTGGATCAAACAATTTTTCCAAGCGTGGATTTTTACAAAAAATATTCTTCAAGCTTGGATCAAACAATTTTTCCAAGCGTGGATTTTTATAAAAAATATTGTTTATGCTTGAAATTTTTAAGCGTGTATTTAAAAAAATATTGTTTATGCTTGAAATTTTTTAAGCGTGGTATTTAAAAAAAATATTATAAAGCGTGTTTTTGTTAAAAAAATATTTTTTCAAGCATGGATTTTTATAAAAAAATTCTTCAAGCTTGAAAAATATTTTTGAGCGTTTATTTTGTTAAAAAATATTTTTATGGGCATGAATTTAAAACAATATTTGTTTAGGAGTGTTTAAAAAAATATTTTTTTCAGCAGAGGATTTTTAAAATATTTTTGAGATTTTTTTTTAAATATATTGCCGTGGTGCATTTTTAAGAATTTGTTTACACAAAAAATTAACTGGCGTGGATTAAAAAATGTTTTTTAGACGTGGATTTTTTAAGTTAAATTTTTTTTGCAGTCGTCTATGACTTTCTAGGAGTGGATTAAAAAATATTTTTTCCATGCGTGGATTAAAAACATGTTTGAGACGTGGATTTTTTTAATTATATTTTTTCTAGCCGTAGATAATTTTCCAGGCGTGGATTAAAAAATATTTTTTCCATGCGTGGATTAAAAACATGTTTGAGACGTGGATTTTTTTAATTAATTTTTTCTAGCCGTAGATAATTTTCCAGGCGTGGATTAAAAAAATATTTTTTCCTGGTGTGGATTAAAAAAATACATTTTCCAATCGTGAATTAAAAAATTCGGGCGTGGGTTAAAAAAAATCAGTCATGGATAAAAATATTTTTTCAGGTGTGAATTTTTTAAAAAAATATATCTACAATTTTATTTTGTTTCAAATATGTTTTTAGACGTGGATTTTTTAAATTATATTTTTTCCAGCCGTGGATAATGTTCCAGGCGTGGATTAAAAAAATCAGTCGTGGATAAAAATATTTTTCAGGTGTGTTTTTTTTAAAAAATATATCTACGAGTGTAGTTTTTTTTTTTCAAATATGTTTTTAGAAGTGGATTTTTTAAGTTATATTTTTTCCAGGCGTGGATTAAAAAAATATTTTTTCCAGACGTGGATTAAAAATGCGGGCATGGATTAAAAAAATATTTTTTCCAGACGTGGACTAAAAATGCGGGCATGGATTAAAAAAATCAGTCGTGGGTAAAAAATATCCTTTTTCAAGTGTTAATTTAAAAAAAAATATATATCTACAAGTGTAGTTTTTTTTTCAAATGTATTTTTCAGTAGTGGATATAAAAAAAAATCAGAAATGTTTTAAATATTTTTTCAGGAGTGAATTTCTTTAAAAATGGTTTTAACAGGACACGGTGCGCCTTAACTAATTTTAAATGGAAGGTGCTTGCACCTGGGAAGTTTTTGCAGATTCTGAAACTACAATGCTCATAGATGAGAAAAAATCGCCTTAGGGATTCTCAAATAATCGCGATTTAAGTTCACATTTTTTAGGGGTTCTTTAGATTTTCACGATTTTGCTTGGAAACCGCGTGTCCTATGTAAATGGGCCTAAAGAAAATATTGTAGCTGTGAAAATTCTCCATAAGATTGACCTTTATGATATTTTCGTAGGTTTTTACCGTTTTTGAGATATAGAAGTTCAAATTGGCGATTTTTTTTTTTTGTTTCTTGATGTTTCTCATCTATGAGCATTGTAGTTTCAGAATCTGCAAAAACTTCCCAGGTGTAAGCACTTTTCGTTTA
>NW_027411644.1:21918962-21996972 GCF_047663935.1 Musca autumnalis | reverse complement strand
TGCGCAAAGATTCGGTCAAATCAGATACCTATTGGTATGTTATCGTGTTCATCAGTCATTCTAGTTGGTGTGTGCAGGGTTTTTTTTTGGGTCTTTGAGTCATTATCCCTAGTATCAATTTACAACACCATCCTTCCTGCTCTCCAAAGAAATTGTTTCGTAATGTGGACTGCGAAGACAACCTTCTGTATAAATAAATTCTGTATAAATTGAGAACAATCCGAGATCTGGTCTTGAAGTGAAATTTTGCGAAATATTTTGAAGTTTTATATCGGAGGTACCCGAAGGAGTGGATCGATATAGTCCATATTCGCACCTGACCTACGCCTCGAAGTAGTATTATGATGATCCAATGTTGGGCCGCTTCGGTTACTCACTTTGAGAGTTATTTTTGGGGAAAATGGGTGGGCCTATAAGGGCTCATATTCGAACTTCATCAAAGTTTGATAAAATATTTCAGAGGATCTAACGTGCCAGAATTATCGTACACACCAGCCCGATAAATGAAGGGCGTCCAAATCGATTGCAAATTATCTGAAACGGAATTGGTCCAAACATACTTGGGTCCCAAAACCATTATTTCAATGAGGCACATTTGTAAACACATTTAAGTTTTCATAATTATTGTCACAAAATATTTGGCTTAAAATTAAACTCGAAACCGCAACCCTACTACATACACCAATAAACATTTCATGGCCTGCTATGGCATACATAGTTTAAGGATATATGTATCTCGAAAATGTTTGGAACGCCACTCCACACAATACAACGCAACGCATTGCATTCTCATTATGATAATGTTGCAATGAACGTTCAGCAAACGAATTTCTAATTAATATTTGCTTAGTCAGATATTTTGTGCGAACATTTGAAGATTTGCACATGAGACTGACTGATTGTTGTGTTGAAGGAATGAGGCCCAGAGATAAGGGAGGATGTTAGTAGGCAATGTAAACGAGCATTTGTAATTATTTGCATAGATTTGCGGGATAAAATTTAATGATTTTTTGCTTCTTCATCGTCATCATGGTCGTAGTGTGGTTTATTTAATATGGCGGACTGTTGTTGTTTTTTGTCTAGTTGGCCTTGGTTCAATTTGAATACGAAATGAATGTGATATGATAAAATTTAATATGAAAAAAAAGGTTGTTGATTCCCAAGCAACTGCAGTGTTTACTTGTGGACTTTTTCTTACATGAGAGTGCTTGATTTCACATTTCTAATATGGGGATTCATTAGAAATTCAGAAAGAGTCTTGTTCCTAATTTTTAAATTAAAACTTCCCAGAAATTATCCCAACCATCTGTTCCCAAATAAGCTTTTCATAACAATAATGCTTTTAGTGTTATTAGGTCAATTACTATTTTCAGTCTATAGCATCATTAAGTGAATATTTGCACCTACTCTCCATTGTGAAATAATGGTCAGTCGTTTTGAGTTATGATGGTGCATTTTTTGCTTTGCTTAAAAAACCATATTCTTTTACTGGACTACATTTACAGAAACTGCAAATAATATTCCTTGAATTCTTGCAAAATGCATTGTTTACCTTTCCATATTTGTTCTCTTCTTCTACCACACAACAATTTTTGTGTTGTTGCCGTTGTGTTTTTTGTTTTTTTTTTGTGTGTGAAATTTTATACAAAAGCAAACATAACTTGGAAACATTTTCAGCAAAAATGCAAAAGAGTAAAATCTGGGTTGTCTGTTGTTTTTGTTGTTGTTGTCTGCTGTGTAGTAGAGTTTTTCATTTGGCATAGTTTCTCTTCATGTTGGTGTTGATGTTTCATTTTGGGTTTCTTTCCTAGTTGCTATTTTGTTTCTGTTGTTTCTTACTTTGGCACCAATTGTGTGATACCAGCTGAAAAGTTGATGCCATTTAGAGCGTATCTAAAATTCTGTGTATTATGTTGCAGCCTGGTTTTCGCTCTACATATTGTTTTTCTGTTTTGTTTTTATTTTTGCCAGAGGACTAATATTTAAACAGATGTAGGTGCACTTTAAAGGAAACTTAAACTTAACTTAAATACTTTTCAACATAAAAATAAAATTTTCTAAAAGAAAGTTATACCTATATTAAAATTCAATAAAAAAAATCCACGCCTGGGAGAAAGGGACTTTAAAGAAATATTCTTGAAAAAATCCACGCCTGGGAGAAAGGGACGTTAAAGAAATATTCTTGAAAAAGTCCACGCCTGTGAAGGGTCTTTAAAAACCACGGCTGTAAAGAGTCTTTGAGAAAATATTTTTGAAAAACTCTACGCCTGTGAAGGGTCGTTCAAAAACAATTTTGAAAAAATTCACGTCTGTAAAGGGTCTTTGAGAAAATATTGTTGACAAAATACACGTCTGTGAATAGTCTTTGAGAAAATATTCTTGAAAAAACTTACACCTGTGATTGGTCTTTGAGAAAATATTCATAAAAAATCCACGCCTGTGAAGGGTCTTTAAGAAAAAATTCTTGAAAAAAATCCACGCCAGTGAAGGATCTTTGAGAAAATATTCATGAAAAAATCCACGCCTGTGATGGGTCTTTGAGAAAATATTCTTGAAAAAATCCATGCCTGCGAAGGGCCTTTGAGAAAATATTTTTGAAAAATCCACGCCTGCGAAGAGTCCTTGAAAAAAATATTCTTGAAAAAATCCACGCCTGTGAAAGACGGGTCGTTGAGAAAATATTCTTGAAAAAATCCACGCCTGTGAAAGACGGGTCGTTGAGAAAATATTTTTGAAAAAATCCACGCCTGCGAAGAGTCCTTGAAAAAAATATTCTAGAAAAAATCCACGCCTGTAAAAGACGGGTCGTTGAGAAAATATTCTTGAAAAAATACACGCCTGTGAAAGACGGGTCGTTGAGAAAATATTCTTGAAAAAATCCACGCCTGTAAAAGACGGGTCGTTGAGAAAATATTCTTGAAAAAATACACGCCTGTGAAAGACGGGTCGTTGAGAAAATATTCTTGAAAAAATCCACGCCTGTGAAAGACGGGTCGTTGAGAAAATATTCTTGAAAAAATCCACGCCTATGAAAGACGGGTCGTTGAAATCCACGCCTGTGAAAGACGGGTCGTTGAGAAAATATTCTTGAAAAAATCCACGCCTGTGAAAGACGGGTCGTTGAAATCCACGCCTGTGAAAGACGGGTCGTTGAGAAAATATTCTTGAAAAAATCCACGCCTGTGAAAGACGGGTCGTTGAGAAAATATTCTTGAAAAAAGCCACGCCTGTGAAAGACGGGTCGTTGAGAAAATATTCTTGAAAAAATCCACGCCTGTGAAAGACGGGTCGTTGAGAAAATATTCTTGAAAAAAGCCACGCCTGTGAAAGACGGGTCGTTGAGAAAATATTCTTGAAAAAATCCACGCCTGTGAAAGACGGGTCGTTGAGAAAATATTCTTGAAAAAATCCACGCCTGTGAAAGACGGGTCGTTGAGAAAATATTCTTGAAAAAATCCACGCCTGTGAAAGACGGGTCGTTGAGAAAATATTCTTGAAAAAATCCACGCCTGTGAAAGACGGGTCGTTGAGAAAATATTCTTGAAAAAATCCACGCCTGTGAAAGACTGGTCGTTGAGAAAATATTCTTGAAAAAATCCACGCCTGTGAAAGACGGGTCGTTGAGAAAATATTCTTGAAAAAATCCACGCCTGTGAAAGACGGGTCGTTGAGAAAATATTCTTGAAAAAATCCACGCCTGTGAAAGACGGGTCGTTGAGAAAATATTCTTGAAAAAATCCACGCCTGTGAAAGACGGGTCGTTGAGAAAATATTTATGAAAAAATCCACGCCTGTGAAAGACGGGTCGTTGAGAAAATATTCTTGAAAAAATGCACGCCTGTGAAAGACGGGTCGTTGAGAAAATATTCTTGAAAAAATCCACGCCTGTGAAAGACGGGTCGTTGAGAAAATATTCTTGAAAAAATCCACGCCTGTGAAAGACGGGTCGTTGAGAAAATATTCTTGAAAAAATCCACGCCTGTGAAAGACGGGTCGTTGAGAAAATATTCTTGAAAAAATGCACGCCTGTGAAAGACGGGTCGTTGAGAAAATATTCTTGAAAAAATCTACGCCTGTGAAAGACGGGTCGTTGAGAAAATATTCTTGAAAAAATCCACGCCTGTGAAAGACGGGCCGTTGAGAAAATATTCTTGAAAAAATCCACGCCTGTGAAAGACGGGCCGTTGAGAAAATATTCTTGAAAAAATCCACGCCTGTGAAAGACGGGTCGTTGAGAAAATATTCTTGAAAAAATCCAAGCCTGTGAAAGACGGGTTGTTGAGAAAATATTCTTGAAAAAATCCAAGCCTGTGAAAGACGGGTCGTTGAGAAAATATTCTTGAAAAAATCCACGCCTGTGAAAGACGGGCCGTTGAGAAAATATTCTTGAAAAAATCCACGCCTGTGAAAGACGGGCCGTTGAGAAAATATTCTTGAAAAAATCCACGCCTGTGAAAGACGGGTCGTTGAGAAAATATTCTTGAAAAAATCCACGCCTGTGAAAGACGGGTCGTTGAGAAAATATTCTTGAAAAAATGCACGCCTGTGAAAGACGGGTCGTTGAGAAAATATTCTTGAAAAAATGCACGCCTGTGAAAGACGGGTCGTTGAGAAAATATTCTTGAAAAAATGCACGCCTGTGAAAGACGGGTCGTTGAGAAAATATTCTTGAAAAAATCCACGCCTGTGAAAGACGGGTCGTTGAGAAAATATTCTTGAAAAAATCCACGCCTGTGAAAGACGGGTCGTTGAGAAAATATTCTTGAAAAAATCCACGCCTGTGAAAGACGGGTCGTTGAGAAAATATTCTTGAAAAAATCCACGCCTGTGAAAGACGGGTCGTTGAGAAAATATTCTTGAAAAAATCCACGCCTGTGAAAGACGGGTCGTTGACAAAATATTCTTGAAAAAATCCACGCCTGTGAAAGACGGGTCGTTGAGAAAATATTCTTGAAAAAATCCACGCCTGTGAAAGACGGGTCGTTGAGAAAATATTCTTGAAAAAATCCACGCCTGTGAAAGACGGGTCGTTGAGAAAATATTCTTGAAAAAATCCACGCCTGTGAAAGACGGGTCGTTGAGAAAATATTTATGAAAAAATCCACGCCTGTGAAAGACGGGTCGTTGAGAAAATATTCTTGAAAAAATGCACGCCTGTGAAAGACGGGTCGTTGAGAAAATATTCTTGAAAAAATCCACGCCTGTGAAAGACGGGTCGTTGAGAAAATATTCTTGAAAAAATCCACGCCTGTGAAAGACGGGTCGTTGAGAAAATATTCTTGAAAAAATCCACGCCTGTGAAAGACGGGTCGTTGAGAAAATATTCTTGAAAAAATCCACGCCTGTGAAAGACGGGTCGTTGAGAAAATATTCTTGAAAAAATCCACGCCTGTGAAAGACGGGCCGTTGAGAAAATATTCTTGAAAAAATCCACGCCTGTGAAAGACGGGCCGTTGAGAAAATATTCTTGAAAAAATCCACGCCTGTGAAAGACGGGTCGTTGAGAAAATATTCTTGAAAAAATCCAAGCCTGTGAAAGACGGGTTGTTGAGAAAATATTCTTGAAAAAATCCAAGCCTGTGAAAGACGGGTCGTTGAGAAAATATTCTTGAAAAAATCCACGCCTGTGAAAGACGGGTCGTTGAGAAAATATTCTTGAAAAGATCCACGCCTGTGAAAGACGGGTCGTTGAGAAAATATTCTTGAAAAAATCCACGCCTGTGAAAGACGGGCCGTTGAGAAAATATTCTTGAAAAAATCCACGCCTGTGAAAGACGGGCCGTTGAGAAAATATTCTTGAAAAAATCCACGCCTGTGAAAGACGGGCCGTTGAGAAAATATTCTTGAAAAAATCCACGCCTGTGAAAGACGGGCCGTTGAGAAAATATTCTTGAAAAAATCCACGCCTGTGAAAGACGGGTCGTTGAGAAAATATTCTTGAAAAAATCCACGCCTGTGAAAGACGGGTCGTTGAGAAAATATTCTTGAAAAAATCCACGCCTGTGAAAGACGGGTCGTTGAGAAAATATTCTTGAAAAAATGCACGCCTGTGAAAGACGGGTCGTTGAGAAAATATTCTTGAAAAAATGCACGCCTGTGAAAGACGGGTCGTTGAGAAAATATTCTTGAAAAAATCCACGCCTGTGAAAGACGGGTCGTTGAGAAAATATTCTTGAAAAAATCCACGCCTGTGAAAGACGGGTCGTTGAGAAAATATTCTTGAAAAAATGCACGCCTGTGAAAGACGGGTCGTTGAGAAAATATTCTTGAAAAAATGCACGCCTGTGAAAGAAGGGTCGTTGTGAAAATATTCTTGAAAAAATGCACGCCTGTGAAAGAAGGGTCGTTGAGAAAATATTCTTGAAAAAATGCACGCCTGTGAAAGAAGGGTCGTTGAGAAAATATTCTTGAAAAAATGCACGCCTGTGAAAGAAGGGTCGTTGAGAAAATATTCTTGAAAAAATGCACGCCTGTGAAAGAAGGGTCGTTGAGAAAATATTCTTGAAAAAATGCACGCCTGTGAAAGAAGGGTCGTTGAGAAAATATTCTGTGAAAGACGGGTCGTTAAGAAAATATTCTTGAAAAAATGCACGCCTGTGAAAGACGGGTCGTTGAGAAAATATTCTTGAAAAAATCCACGCCTGTGAAAGACGGGTCGTTGAGAAAATATTCTTGATAATCCACGCCTGTGAAAGACTTGTCGTTGAGAAAATATTCTTGAAAAAATCCACGCCTGTGAAAGACGGGTCGTTGAGAAAATATTCTTGAAAAAATCCACGCCTGTGAAAGACGGGTCGTTGAGAAAATATTCTTGAAAAAATCCACGCCTGTGAAAGACAGGTCGTTGAGAAAAGATTCTTGAAAAGATCCACGCCTGTAAAAGACAGGTCGTTGAGAAAATATTCTTGAAAAAATCCACGCCTGTGAAAGACGGGTCGTTGAGAAAATATTCTTGAAAAAATCCACGCCTGTGAAAGACGGGTCGTTGAGAAAATATTTTTGAAAAATCCACGCCTGCAAAGAGTCCTTGAAAAAAATATTCTTGAAAAAATCCACGCCTGTGAAAGACGGGTCGTTGAGAAAATATTCTTGAAAAAATCCACGCCTGTGAAAGACGGGTCGTTGAGAAAATATTCTTGAAAAAATCCACGCCTGTGAAAGACGGGTCGTTGAGAAAATATTCTTGAAAAAATCCACGCCTGTGAAGGGTCTTTGAGAAATACTCTTGAAAAAATCCACACCTGTGTTGAACCTTGACAAAAAATCTACTATTGTGTTGGGTCCTTAAAAAATCCCCGTATATTTTAAAATTTTTGCACAGTTGAAGAGCTTAATCCCCCTCAAATAAAAAATTTAAAACACCTCAAATAAAAAATTAAAATGTTTTGGACAGACGGACACGGCTAAATCGACTCCAAATTGTCTGAAACGGATTTCATCCAAACATACATAGGGCCTTAAACCATTATTTCGATGAGGCACATTTTTCGTCGTTTCAATCTGAGGGTATAACAGATTGTTGCATACAATACAAAAGCGTCACGACCTTTTAGTGCTGCTTCTCCTTTTACGTTTGACTGGCCTTCTTGGCTCCGTTAAACATTTTTATAGTTAATTGTTTCCTGAAATTTCAAGTAAATTGTGATTTTTGGACCTTAGCAGAGGAAAATCTGTTCAAAATTCGACTTTTGAATATAATCCCAAACAGAGAGTATAACAAACATTATTCCAACCTAATTTAATAGGTTTTCAATATTGTGTTATTAGTTTTAATTACACTGTATTTAAACAGATAAAAGGCTATCATTATGAGTGACTGAAATAGCACAAATATTTTAATTTAAAATCAGAAAACTGCATTTCAAAAGAATTCGCAGCATTCTCATGTACACACATAAGTTATGTGGTGCTATGGTATGTATAATTAATTTCTCACATAAAAACAATTCAACACACATACGCTTCCATGAACATAGGATTAACATATTCTCTCTTATCACTCAACTGGAAAAACCTATGGCATTTACTATTAGCAGCTTTTACTGCTGTTTTTATTGCAGTTGTTGTTGCTGTTGTTGATATTTGAATATGTTGTATTGTCTCAATTAAATCTTTTGTTTTTTTGTTTTATTATTCCAAAGTCATTATTGTAGGCGTTACCGTGACCAAGCATTGTTGTAATCAAACAATTGAATTGAAGTCTTTGTGGCGGTGGTGCTGGTGGTTCGGGTGTTGTGGTTTGTAATGCTGCAGCCTGGCCTTTGATCACGTTTAATTCAATTTTTATGTTGAAAAGTTTTTATTTAATCTCTTTTTACTTGTTTTAGTTTTAATTGTTTGGAAACAAGAGCAACAACAACAACACAATCGACACCATCACCAACAAGAGTAAAAACAATCAGTCAATAATATGAGCTGAATTAAGTAGAGGATTTTAAAACAGCCAACACCAAACTACCCCTCAAACAACAAAGTTAAGTGGATTGCAGTTTGTTGTTGGCCGTGACACATAGCCCCCAACATGCTAAATATTTATACATACACACACTGACATACATATGTGTGTGTGTCTATTAGATTCAGATAATAAACAAAAAGCCAAGGCCCATATAGCGTTTAGATCTGCTGCATTGACTAACAACAAACAAAGCACTTTAGTCAAGTACAGGCACACACACACACACATACTCACACACTTTCAAGAGAAGACAATTTCATGCACATGCAAAGCACACACACACATAACTTGCAAAACATGTATTATTGAGAGTAGAATTCCCAAATTATTAACGTGTGTTCATGTGAAAACTTTACAAGGCTAGAGGTTATTTCCATATCTCTTACCCTCAAACGGCTTGGGGTCCCAGGTCCTATAATACATTCCAGTAATATAGATTTGTGGATATGTAAATGTGTATGTGTGTGTGCCTCGTCTAGTGTTTGGCTACTTACTTTAGCTTACGTTTGTAATCACGTTTTATAAAAATGGCACATTAATGACTAAAACCAATTGCATAAAACATGAACACTAAGTACTCGACGTTGCCAATGGAAAAACAAGTTGAAACAAAACGAGAAGTACAGCAGCAGCAGCTATTGACACATTTGCCATTGTTATTGTCGTTAGTTGGCAATCTAATGCATTTGAACAACATGCAAAGCGAATTAGCCATTTTTTCATTGTTGCTCTGGCTCTGTATACAATGGTTTAGTTAATAGGTAAGAATAACAACAACAACTGTAGTAGTCACACAAACAAACAAACTGTACTGGTCGACAATTTAGGGGCCTCTGCATTTTTGTTATTGTTGTGTTTTGTTTTTATTTAAAGATTTGCAAACGAGCTGGGTGTTACACGAGAGGTGGAGTTTGAACAGGAAGTCTGTACAGGAAATTTTATTTTTACTTTTCCCTTGAATCTGCAAATGGCTATTTGTAACTGAACAAAATTAAGGTGAGAGCTGTAAAAAATAGCATTTGTTTGGTAGGCTATTTTTGAAAATTTCAATTGAAAGGAGAATTCTAAAAATGATTTTAAATTTCTTAGAAATTGTTATCCGCATAACGCATCCCACATGGTTTCTAATCAGTAGCAACACTAGGCACACGTAAAGCGTATCCGAAGAAAAAGTAGGGGAAATAGATCATTCCGGAAGGTGATAAAACTGTCACACGATTATAGTTTAGGTCAAAAATGTTTATTCAAATAGGCGTGGTTTATTCAAATAGGCGTGGTTTATTCAAATAGGCGTGGTTTATTCAAATAGGCGTGGTTTATTCAAATAGGCGTGGTTTATTCAAATAGGCTTGGTTTATTCAAATAGGCGTGGTTTATTCAAATAGGCGTGGTTTATTCAAATAGGCGTGGTTTATTCAAATAGGCGTGGTTTATTCAAATAGGCGTGGTTTATTCAAATAGGCGTGGTTTATTCAAATAGGCGTGGTTTATTCAAATAGGCGTGGTTTATTCAAATAGGCGTGGTTTATTCAAATAGGCGTGGTTTATTCAAATAGGCGTGGTTTATTCAAATAGGCGTGGTTTATTCAAATAGGCGTGGTTTATTCAAATAGGCGTGGTTTATTCAAATAGGCGTGGTTTATTCAAATAGGCGTGGTTTATTCAAATAGGCGTGGTTTATTCAAATAGGCGTGGTTTATTCAAATAGGCGTGGTTTATTCAAATAGGCGTGGTTTATTCAAATAGGCGTGGTTTATTCAAATAGGCGTGGTTTATTCAAATAGGCGTGGTTTATTCAAATAGGCGTGGTTTATTCAAATAGGCGTGGTTTATTCAAATAGGCGTGGTTTATTCAAATAGGCGTGGTTTATTCAAATAGGCGTGGTTTATTCAAATAGGCGTGGTTTATTCAAATAGGCGTGGTTTATTCAAATAGGCGTGGTTTATTCAAATAGGCGTGGTTTATTCAAATAGGCGTGGTTTATTCAAATAGGCGTGGTTTATTCAAATAGGCGTGGTTTATTCAAATAGGCGTGGTTTATTCAAATAGGCGTGGTTTATTCAAATAGGCGTGGTTTATTCAAATAGGCGTGGTTTATTCAAATAGGCGTGGTTTATTCAAATAGGCGTGGTTTATTCAAATAGGCGTGGTTTATTCAAATAGGCGTGGTTTATTCAAATAGGCGTGGTTTATTCAAATAGGCGTGGTTTATTCAAATAGGCGTGGTTTATTCAAATAGGCGTGGTTTATTCAAATAGGCGTGGTTTAATACCTAAGAAGGCAAAGAAGGCGTGGTTTAATACCTAAGAAGGCAAAGAAGGCGTGGTTTAATACCTAAGAAGGCAAAGAAGGCGTGGTTTAATACCTAAGAAGGCAAAGAAGGCGTGGTTTAATACCTAAGAAGGCAAAGAAGGCGTGGTTTAATACCTAAGAAGGCAAAGAAGGCGTGGTTTAATACCTAAGAAGGCAAAGAAGGCGTGGTTTAATAGCTAAGAAGGATAAGAAGGCGTGGTTTAATAGCTAAGAAGGAAAAGAAGGCGTGGTTTAATAGCTAAGAAGGCAAAGAAGACGTGGTTTAATAGCTAAGAAGCCAAAGAAGGCGTGGTTTAATAGCTAAGAAGGCAAAGAAGGCGTGGTTTAATAGCTAAGAAGGCAAAGAAGGCGTGGTTTAATAGCTAAGAAGGCAAAGAAGGCGTGGTTTAATACCTAAGAAGGCAAAGAAGGCGTGGTTTAATAGCTAAGAAGGCAAAGAAGGCGTGGTTTAATAGCTAAGAAGGCAAAGAAGTCGTGGTTTAATACCTAAGAAGGCAAAGAAGGCGTGGTTTAATACCTAAGAAGGCAAAGAAGGCGTGGTTTAATACCTAAGAAGGCAAAGAAGGCGTGGTTTAATACCTAAGAAGGCAAAGAAGGCGTGGTTTAATACCTAAGAAGGCAAAGAAGGCGTGGTTTAATACCTAAGAAGGCAAAGAAGGCGTGGTTTAATACCTAAGAAGGCAAAGAAGGCGTGGTTTAATACCTAAGAAGGCAAAGAAGGCGTGGTTTAATACCTACGAAGGCAAAGAAGGCGTGGTTTAATACCTAAGAAGGCAAAGAAGGGGTGGTTTAATTGCAAAGAAGGCAAAGAAGGCGTGGTTTAATAGCTAAGAAGGATAAGAAGGCGTGGTTTAATACCTAAGAAGGCAAAGAAGGCGTGGTTTAATACCTAAGAAGGCAAAGAAGGCGTGGTTTAATACCTAAGAAGGCAAAGAAGGGGTGGTTTAATTGCAAAGAAGGCAAAGAAGGCGTGGTTTTATAGCTAAGAAGGATAAGAAGGCGTGGTTTAATAGCTAAGAAGGCAAAGAAGGCGTGGTTTAATAGCTAAGAAGGCAAAGAAGGCGTGGTTTAATAGCTAAGAAGGCAAAGAAGGCGTGGTTTAATAGCTAAGAAGGCAAAGAAGGCGTGGTTTAATAGCTAAGAAGGCAAAGAAGGCGTGGTTTAATAGCTAAGAAGGCAATGAAGGCGTGGTTTAATAGCTAAGAGGGCAAAGAAGGCGTGCTTTAATAGCTAAGAAGGCAAAGAAGGCGTGGTTTAATAGCTAAGAAGGCAACGAAGGCGTGGTTTAATAGCTAAGAAGGCAACGAAGGCGTGCTTTAATAGCTAATATGGCAAAGAAGGCGTGGTTTAATAGCTAATATGGCAAAGAAGGCGTGGTTTAATAGCTAATATGGCAAAGAAGGCGTGGTTTAATAGCTAATATGGCAAAGAAGGCGTGGTTTAATAGCTAATATGGCAAAGAAGGCGTGGTTTAATAGCTAATATGGCAAAGAAGGCGTGGTTTAATAGCTAATATGGCAAAGAAGGCGTGGTTTAATAGCTAATATGGCAAAGAAGGCGTGGTTTAATAGCTAATATGGCAAAGAAGGCGTGGTTTAATAGCTAATATGGCAAAGAAGGCGTGGTTTAATAGCTAATATGGCAAAGAAGGCGTGGTTTAATAGCTAATATGGCAAAGAAGGCGTGGTTTAATAGCTAATATGGCAAAGAAGGCGTGGTTTAATAGCTAATATGGCAAAGAAGGCGTGGTTTAATAGCTAATATGGCAAAGAAGGCGTGGTTTAATAGCTAATATAGCAAAGAAGGCGTGGTTTAACAGCTAATATGGCAAAGAAGGCGTGGTTTAATAGCTAATATGGCAAAGAAGGCGTGGTTTAATAGCTAATATGGCAAAGAAGGCGTGGTTTAATAGCTAATATGGCAAAGAAGGCGTGGTTTAATAGCTAATATGGCAAAGAAGGCGTGGTTTAATAGCTAATATGGCAAAGAAGGCGTGGTTTAATAGCTAATATGGCAAAGAAGGCGTGGTTTAATAGTTAATATGGCAAAGAAGGCGTGGTTTAATAGCTAATATGGCAAAGAAGGCGTGGTTTAATAGCTAATATGGCAAAGAAGGCGTGGTTTAATAGCTAATATGGCAAAGAAGGCGTGGTTTAATAGCTAATATGGCAAAGAAGGCGTGGTTTAATAGCTAATATGGCAAAGAAGGCGTGGTTTAATAGCTAATATGGCAAAGAAGGCGTGGTTTAATAGCTAATATGGCAAAGAAGGCGTGGTTTAATAGCTAATATGGCAAAGAAGGCGTGGTTTAATAGCTAATATGGCAAAGAAGGCGTGGTTTAATAGCTAATATGGCAAAGAAGGCGTGGTTTAATAGCTAATATGGCAAAGAAGGCGTGGTTTAATAGCTAATATGGCAAAGAAGGCGTGGTTTAATAGCTAATATGGCAAAGAAGGCGTGGTTTAATAGCTAATATGGCAAAGAAGGCGTGGTTTAATAGCTAATATGGCAAAGAAGGCGTGGTTTAATAGCTAATATGGCAAAGAAGGCGTGGTTTAATAGCTAATATGGCAAAGAAGGCGTGGTTTAATAGCTAATATGGCAAAGAAGGCGTGGTTTTATAGCAAGGAGACGTGGTTTAATATCAAAGCTTCGTGGCTTAATATAAAAGAGACGTGGTTTAATACCAATGAAGAGTGGCTCAATAGCAAAGAAACGTGGCTTAATACCAATGAAGCGTGGCTTAATAGCAAAGAAACGTGGCTTAATACCAATGAAGCGTGGCTTAATAGCAAAGAAACGTGGCTTAATACCAATGAAGCGTGGCTTAATAGCAAAGAAACGTGGCTTAATACCAATGAAGCGTGGCTTAATAGCAAAGAAACGTGGCTTAATACCAATGAAGCGTGGCTTAATAGCAAAGAAACGTGGCTTAATACTAATGAAGCGTGGCTTAATAGCAAAGAAACGAGGTTTAATGGCAATGAAGGGTGGTTTAATACCAAAGAGGCTTTGTAAAGCACGAGGATTTGAGAGAGACTAATAATTAATTTTAGGAATATATATAAAGTATCACTTTCTTAGTCGATTTATGCATGTCCTTCCGTCTGTCAATTTATTTTTGTAATCAAAATACAGGTCGCATTTATTATTCAATCCGAGTAAAAATTTACGATTGTCATTTTTGTCCACAGGACGAACGCTTTTGCTATTAGCTAGAATCGGTTCAGATTTGGATATAGCTCAATTAATATATTTTCGGCCGATTTCATGTATTTGATGCAACATAGACACTATATCTGTTCAATTACCTGAAATATGGAATATGTGATAAAATCTGGTTTAGTAAGATCCCAGTTAGATCCCATATATATTTTCGGCCGGTTTCAAACACGATTTGATGAAATTCAGTAATGGAATAATGAAACTTAGTCTGGAAATATTGAAAACGGTTCAGATTTGTATATAGCTTTCATACCAATTTGGACGAAATTTGAAAATTTGACGGAATTTTGACCGAAAAAAAGCTCAACAAATACAAAATCGTGGTCTTACCTTGGTTGCTTTAAAACTTGAACCACATGTGTCTTGATTTTTGAGAATAGAAAAAGGTTCCTGATTTTTGAGGAGAGAAAAACGAAAACCTTCGTTATGTAAATATGAGAGTTAATTCTAAATATCAGCAGTAAGAGATTAATTTGACGTTTACATTAAATTTCAGTGCAATTTCCAAGCAAATGTAGACAACTTCTGGTTTTTATTATATTTAAAAAAAATATGCTAACACTTGATACCTTTACCGGCCATAGCATCAAACTTCACATTAAGATGATAACACTAATTAAATAGTTTAACAACTTTATCTGCCCCATTAACACTTGCCCTTTAGCTTTAAACATAAAGAGCAAGGATCAACTATAACATAAGGCGTTGGTGTTCTTTTTCTCTCTACACAATATGATGTTCGTATAACAAAGGCATACGATTTATGAAACACGAAACCCATATTAAAATTTTACACCCACAGAGAACAAAACTTAAAATGCCATAATGGAACACAATGGCGAGAAACACTAGTCCAGAATATGACATAAGAGAATAGGAAAGCCAAGACTACAAATGGTAAACAATAAGGAGAAACTTTACAATGCAATTGAAAGCCATAAGAATATGACCCATTGACCAGGTGCTGGATGAGATGGGCAAAAATTTTAAGGAAAATTAGCAGACCTTTGTGAGGGATTTGCCACTGGGTGAAGAAGAAGAGGAGAAGGTGGTATATCTTGGCAGCAATGTGTCAGTTATGTTCTGTTCCTCTGCCCATTAAAACTAATAAATTACTAGTTATGAATATTAATAAATCCAAGAGACGTTATGGTTTATGACCCTTAGATTATTAAGGTCTGAAGGATGTCTCAAGGAAATTCGTTAGAAATGCAAAAGGCTCCTATGTTATCTTAGACATCAGACATAAATTATTGCATGAAAAATCCAACAAAAGAATGTACAATCATCTAAACAGCTGCCACAGGTATTTGGGTTATGCCTTATGGATTACCGAGATTGGTTTCAATATCCTCTACAAATTCATGATGATTTTCGAAAAAAAAAATCAAACCAAATACCTACCCTAAGCAAGAAATTCCTTTTGGTCTTTATTTAATGCCATATCATGATGAGTTATGCAAATACTTCAAATATCTCCTAGTAATATCTTTAAATAAAGAAAACAAAATATAAAGAGCATGACAAATGTGGGAAAGAAAAGAAAAACTCCCCTTCCCTACCATGCGGAAAATCACCAAAACACTGTATTCAAGTTGTGATAACATTTGTAAAATTGCTAACCACCAGTCCAGAACAAATTGACAGGCGAAATATTTTGTGGTATTGCTAACGGAAGTTTTTGCTAGACCACTAAGTAAACATGAAAAAAAAACAACAACAAGTTATGGTAGTAAAAAAAGTAATGGTAGTAACTTTGCGGTGGCCACCATACAGGAAGCAAAAGTAAGTAAGGACACAAAAAACAGTTACATTACTGATGTTTGGCGAAAAATTGGTAATTTTATGACAGCCAAAAGATGTTATCAAACTAATACATTATTGCCAAGTTATGACTTCAATAAACGGTATAAATCATTTTCATAATATAAAGAAAGAGAAAAAAGAAGAAGGACAAAGTAAATACAGGGACAAAATTTAAGTTGGGTAAATTAAGTTAAGGAACTGGGGGAAATTATTGTGGGAAAATGCAAAATCATGATTTAGTTATACAAGTTCGTTGTTCGTGAGGGTACCAGAGGTAGATAATATATCACAAAGTGGAATACATCCTAGAATTGGTAAGAGGAAAATTAGTTTATTATGAGATTATAAATCCACATTCTATTTAAACACAATGCCATAGGATCTTCATCTTATGTGCGATTTGAAACATAACGCGTAACCCCTTGTAATATCAATTTCAAACCGCAGCGTGTTAATGGGGATTTAGAATCGTGTTTTTTAGTAATTCGATTAATATACTTTGGCGAAATATTTTCTAAAGCAAATTTCATCACATTTTTAAAATATCGTCATATTCCCAATCATCTGTCCAATTTTGTGTATGTCTATCAAATACATGTAATCAGGAAAAATATATACATACCTTCAACTGAACCATTTTCAAAATAATTTGGCGAACTTGTTTCTAGTCAAAATTCCGTCATTATACCCTCAGCATTTATGCTAAAGAGGGTATATACACTTTCATACGGGCAAAATGTGCCTCATCGAAACAACGGTTTTAGACCCCAAGTATGTTTGGACGAAATGTGTTTCAGACAATTTGGAGTTGATTTAGACATGTCCGTCCGTTTGTCTGGCTGGCTGGAGCGCACGATAACTCTCGAACGGGCCAACCGATTCGGTCCAAAAATGAATTTTCGTAATATTTTGTCCAAACTTAGTTTAAGTTCGAAGATGGGTTATATCGGTCCACTCCTTCGGTACATCCCCCAAAAAGTTCGAAAATGTTCGGAAAATTTGTGCGCCCGATAACTCTTGAAGGGAGTAACCTATTTGATCCATACCTTGCACATCAGGAAATTTCTACCAGACTTAGATGGCGTCCCAATATGGGCTCAATCGGTCCACTCCTTCGGGTACCTACCAAACAAAATTTCGAAAAAGTACCGTTTAGGGCCAGCTCTCGAATCGCTTTGATTTTTGTTGTAACAACTTGTATTCACTCTCCCCCATACGAAGGTACAAGTTTCATCAAGGGTAAGTCCATACTTATTGAGAAAATAGTCTGAAAGGTGCAAAAGAAAAACTACTATGACACCGTGTCAAGTGTGGAGTCTTTAGAAAATATTTTTTCAAGTGTGGATTCTTTAGAAAATAATTTTGTCTAGGGTAGATTAAAAAAATGCATGCGTGGATTTTTATAACAAAAATATTTTTCAATCTTGTATCAAACAATTTTTCCAAGCGTGGATTTTTAAAAAAAATATTTTTCAATCTTGGATTTTTATAAAAAAAAATATTTTTCAATCTTGGATCAAAAAATTTTTCCAAGCGTGGATTTTTACAAAAAATATTTTTTAAGCTTGGTCAAAAACAATTTTTTAAGCGTGGATTTTTATAAAAAATATTTTTCGAGCTTGGGTCAAACAATTTTTCCAAACGTGGATTTTTATAAAAAATATTTTTCAAGCTTGGGTCAAACAATTTTTTCAAGCGTCGAATTTATAAAAAATATTTTTCAAGCTTGGATCAAACAAATTTCCCAAGCGTGGATTTTTATAAAAAATATTGTTTATGCTTGAAATTTTTTTAAGCGTGGATTTTTATAAAAAATATTGTTTATGCTTGAAATTTTTTTTAAGCGTGGATTTTTATAAAAAATATTCTTCAAGCTTGGATCAAACAAATTTCCCAAGCGTGGATTTTTATAAAAAATATTCTTCAAGCTTGGATCAAACAAATTTCCCAAGCGTGGATTTTTATAAAAAATATTGTTTATGCTTGAAATTTTTTTTAAGCGTGGATTTTTATAAAAAATATTCTTCAAGCTTGGATCAAACAAATTTCCAAAGCGTGGATTTTTATAAAAAATATTGTTTATGCTTGAAATTTTTTTAAGCGTGGATTTTTATAAAAAATATTGTTTATGCTTGAAATTTTTTTAAGCGTGGATTTTTATAAAAAATATTGTTTATGCTTGAAATTTTTTTTAAGCGTGGATTTTTATAAAAAATATTCTTCAAGCTTGGATCAAACAAATTTCCCAAGCGTGGATTTTTATAAAAAATATTGTTTATGCTTGAAATTTTTTTTAAGCGTGGATTTTTATAAAAAATATTCTTCAAGCTTGGATCAAACAAATTTCCCAAGCGTGGATTTTTATAAAAAATATTGTTTATGTTTGAAATTTTTTTTAAGCGTGGATTTTTATAAAAAATATTCTTCAAGCTTGGATCAAACAAATTTCCGAAGCGTGGATTTTTATAAAAAATATTGTTTATGCTTGAAATTTTTTTTAAGCGTGGATTTTTATAAAAAATATTGTTTATGCTTGAAATTTTTTTTAAGCGTGGATTTTTATAAAAAATATTGTCTATGCTTGAAATTTTTTTAAGCGTGTATTTAAAAAAATATTTTTAAGCGTGTTTTTGTTAAAAACATATTTTTTCAAGCATGGATTTTTATAAACAAATTCTTCAAGCTTGAAAATGATTTTTGAGCGTTTATTTTGTTAAAAAATATTTTTATGGGCATGAATTTAAAACAATATTTGTTTAGGAGTGTTTTAAAAAAAATATTTTTTTCAGCAGAGGATTTTTAAAATATTTTTGAGATTTTTTTTAAAATATATTGCCGTGGTGCATTTTTAAGAAATTTGTTTACACAAAAAATTACCTGGCGTGGATTAAAAAATGTTTTTTAGACGTGGATTTTTTAAGTTAAATTTTTTTCCAGTCGTCTATGACTTTCTAGGAGTGGATTAAAAAATATTTTTTCCATGCGTGGATTAGAAACATGTTTGAGACGTGGATTTTTTAAATTATATTTTTTCTAGCCGTAGATAATTTTCCAGGCGTAGATTAAAAAATATTTTTTCCTGGTGTGGATTAAAAAAATACATTTTCCAATCGTGAATTAAAAAATTTGGGCGTGGATTAAAAAAAATCAGTCATGGATAAAAAATATTTTTTCAGGTGTGAATTTTTTTAAAAAAATATATCTACAAGTGTATTTTGTTTCAAATATGTTTTTAGACGTGGATTTTTTAAGTTATATTTTTTCCAGCCGTGGATAATGTTCCAGGCGTGGATTAAAAAAATCAGTCGTGGATAAAAAATATTTTTTCAGGTGTGTTTTTTTTTTAAAAAATATGTCTACGAGTGTAGTTTTTTTTTCAAATATGTTTTTAGAAGTGGATTTTTTAAGTTATATTTTTTCCAGGCGTGGATTAAAAAAATATTTTTTCCAGACGTGGATTAAAAAATATCTTTTCCAGACGTGGATTAAAAATGCGGGCATGGATTAAAAAAAATCAGTAGTGGGTAAAAAATATCCTTTTTCAAGTGTTAAATTTTCTTCAGGAATGGATATAAAAAAAAAATCAGAAATTTTTTAAATATTTTTTTCAGGAGTGAATTTCTTTAAAAATGGTTTTAACAGGACACGGTGCGCCTTAACTAATTTTAAATGGAGAGTGCTTACACCTGGGAAGTTTTTGAAGATTCTGAAACTACAATGCTCATAGATGGGAAGTATCAAGAAACAAAAAAATCGCCTTAGGGATTCTCAAATAAATCGCGATTTAAGTTCACATTTTTAGGGGTTCTTTAGATTTTCACGATTTTGCTTGGAAACCGCGTGTCCTATGTAAATGGGTCTAAAGAAAATATTGTAGCTGTGAAAATTCTCTATAAGATTGACCTTTATGATATTTTCGAAGGTTTTACCGTTTTTGAGATATAGAAGTTCAAATTGGCGATTTTTTTTTTTTTTTTTGTTTCTTGATGTTTATCATCTATGAGCATTGTAGTTTCAGAATCTGCAAAAACTTCCCAGATGTAAGCACTTTTCGTTTAAACTTAGTTAATGCACACCGTGAGGAGTGTATTTAAAAAAAATATTTTTGCAAACGTGGATTTTTTTAAAATTATTTTACCAAACGTGGATTTTTTAAAATTATTTTACCAAACGTGGATTTTTTAAAATTATTTTACCAAACGTGGATTTTTTAAAACTATTTTACCAAACGTGTATTTTTTAAAATTATTTTACCAAACGTGGATTTTTTAAAATTATTTTACCAAACGTGGATTTTTTAAAATTATTTTACCAAACGTGGATTTTTTAAAATTATTTTACCAAACGTGGATTTTTTAAAATTATTTTACCAAACGTGGATTTTTTAAAATTATTTTACCAAACGTGGATTTTTTAAAATTATTTTACCAAACGGGGATTTTTTAAAATTATTTTACCAAACGGGGATTTTTTAAAATTATTTTACCAAACGGGGATTTTTTAAAATTATTTTACCAAACGTGGATTTTTTTAATATTAGCTAGGCCTAATTAAAGAAAAATTCCACTCGTGGATTATTTTAAAAGATACTTTTTTCCATTCGAGGATTTTTTTAATATTCGCTAGGCCTAATTTAAAAAAAAAATGTTTTTAATCGTAACTAAAAAAGGGTTTTCAAGACGTAAATATAAATTAAAGAAAAATTCAACTCGTGGATTATATTAAAAGATATTTTTTCTAGCCCTACATTGTTTTGAAAAATATTTTTCCACATGTATGCAGGTATCTCTCCCGTAAAAGTACAACATTTTCCCCCAAAGTTGTGCGGAAAATAACTATCGAAGGGAGACATCGATTTGGTCCAAACCGATTTGGTTCGTAACAATTCTTCCACATATAAATAGGGTCCCAATGTGAACTACATCGATCGAGTCCTTAGGGTACCTTCGACACAAAATGTCAAAGAATTTCTGTAAAAGGCTAGATGTGGGATCGTTTTTAATTTTTTTGCAGCAAGTTGTCCTTGCAGAAGCGGAAAGGTAACATCCAAATATTTCTTTTTGAGAAAATCCCAAACATTTATTCCAAAGTTTGTCTCTCAATTACATTTTAGGTGAAGAGTATGGAAACTTTTGTGCTCGAACGGCATTAAGGCGGAAATGAACTAAATTTTTGCTGACTAAAAAATATTTCCTACGAATATCACTAAACCAAGAGATTCCTTCATAGCTTGGTGTACATCCAGATTCTAGTTTAGTTCTTTGATGGGGACCTATTATTATCACCGAGTTTGAACGGTGTTTCGCATTTTGTGTATATTGTTTAATAAAAATGGCTGAAAATGTTTTTGTTATCTTGGAGCAGTCTAGAACTCATTACCTACTACTTGTAAAAATTCCTGAGAGTCCTTTGGCAAATATTTCTAAATTTTCTTATTTATTTTCACCCTAATTTGCCATACCACCTCCTTGACTGAATTTAAAGAAAATCAACATTAATAGAAACCGGCTAGTTTCGTTTAATACTGTCATAGCAGAACAACAAGTTCAGCCAATAAAAACCGATTTCAAAAGAAACATTTCGAAGAATCTAAAAAAAAAACCCCACAAGAACAAGTCATTTGTTAGGATAAATGTTTTTATTACATTCTCTTCTACATGCTATGTTTTATGCCACCGTTCATGTTTAGTACGTTTTTTTCGCTTTTTGTCGTTCATTGGACTTATATACCCCGAACAGCTGGAGTAAACAAAAAAAACCAACCATAAATTTTATTAAATCTACAATTTATAGAACACCATTTAATTAGTTTGATAGTTGGCAAGATTCGAATTTCCTCCAATCACATTGGGTAGGATACGGAGTTGGAGTTTTGGGTTTTTCGATTTTTTCGTTTTTTTTTTGTTTTGCTTTATTTATTTCCCAAATAGATGTTGACAAAAGATTACAAGCTATGTACCGTGCCATGGAATAAAGTTTCATTGCAAAAAATGAATGGCAGACAAACTAGTTTTGTACTGAGTTGCAAACATATTTCACATATTCCTTTTGAAGTGAACCAAATAAGTGATAAGGTAAGGAAAGGCACAGTGGTTTGTAATTAAAATAAAATGTGATTTTATTGGGTCATGATGCTTAAATTTTTGAGAACTCCTGCCATGTTTAACACAGTTCGAAGTTCACATTCACAAATGATTACAAAGAAAAACTAAGGCCACACTATTCAGCTAGAGTTGGAGTTAGGAAAAATCATGCCAATTCTGGGAAAACTATGTATTTAAAAAAAATAAATTTATATAAAAAATTTGTAGAAGGTTTTAAAAAATATTTTTACAATACGAATACGAATAAATTAATTTTTTGTTATAATATTTTATTTATTTTTTAAATTTATAACCACTGTCCATTGATCTGAATCTTATGGTCCTGCTGTAGTGCTCCTCATAAGTTAGAACTTCCTTTACTCACATTGAAGTAGTGCCTTTGCAACTTTTTTCTTCTTCCCTTTTCGGTTATTTGCTAAACGTAACTTTATTTATTGACATTAACGATGGGAAAAGGCCATGCCATAGTAAAGAACATTAAAGGAAATGATAGCGACAAGTTGTAACCTTAAGTTCAATTCATTTGTAATGAGAATTTGTTTGAGTTTTGCGATTATTGCGATAATAGAGAGGGTTATGCGATGGGCAATACATATTTTGATTTAGATACTATTACTGCCATCTGTAAAGAAGTTATTGACTTCTAGAATTATTTTTCAAATATTATATAAAAGCAAGTATTCCGATAAGACTGGTGGTTTCCAAGCAAAATCGTGAAAACCTTTTTGTTGAAAAATGAGGGCACCACGATTCATATTAGTCTAATGATATGAGACCTACTTTTACTTGTACTTCACCACTTGTAGAGGAAATTTTCTATATAGCACCCTCGTAATACCCCTTTTGTTATTTATATATTTCTATTACGTCAACATAAGAGAATCAACTTCCTTAAAGTTTTTCGGTGACTTCTATTGCAAATTCTCTGTCTCTCTCCCACACATCTCTCTCGCCACCCTACGATTTTCCCACTTTTCCTTCTCCCTTTCCACTTACTAACTGTAATGGCATTTATTGCTTCAAACAAATAATGGCAAGTGTTGAAAAAGTTCAGTAATGAAAACAAATTAAGCTAAATATTGATAAATATTTAGTTCGGCATGTTGTGTCGTGACGTCGCAATAAGTAAGTAAGGCGATGCGGCGGGTGCTACTTTTTGTGCAGTATCAAAATTTATGTGTTCTTCTCGATGAAGTTTTTGCCCGAGTAATAACAATTTACAGGGATTTAAGGGTAATAGATTTATGTGACAAAACAATTTATGCTTCAACTCAAAATGGTGTTGGGGTGTTGCAAGAAGTTTTCATGCTCTCGATAATTATGTGCTATGTAATTATCACGCTCAATCAATTGGAAAGAAAATTATGGCACTTTATGTTTATTAAGGAGTTTTCATTTTATAGATTTTGTAACAAAGGGCAGAAGATTGAGATGATTGATTAAAGGATATTCAAGGATATTTTTGATTGCTACAAAACATTGAAGGAAAATAAAAGTTTTCAGCAATTATAAATTAAAAATAAATGTAAACAAATCCTGGATTTTTTTTTAAAGATTTTTAGGAAAAACCAAAATGAACACAAATCGTCGACCTTCAAATGATTTTTATGAGCATCCAAAGTGACCATTAAACGTCGATACAAATCGTGGATTTCTTAAAGATTTTTAGAAGACACCCAAATTGAACAGAAATCTTGCATTTTTTTCAAGATTTGAAAGCAAATCATCGATTTTGTGAGATTTTTAGGAGCAACAAAAGCCAAGACAATTGTGTATTTTTTAAAGATTTTTAGAAGAAACCGAAGTCAACACAAATTGTGGATTTTCTAAGAACACAAATTATGGATTTCTTTAAAGATTTTTAGGAGCAAGCAAAGTCAACACAAATCGTGAATTTTTTAAAGATTTTACGAGCAACCAAAGTCAACGCAAATCGTGGATTTTTTAAAGATTTTTAGGAGCAACAAAGGCAAAGACAAATCGTGGATTTTTTAACGATTTTTAGGAGCAACAAAAGCAAAGACAAATCGTGGATTTTTTAAAGATTTTTTGGAGCAACAAAGGCAAAGACAATTCGTGGATTTTTTAAAGATTTTTAGGACCAACCAAAGTCAACAAAAATTGTGGATTTTTTAAAGATTTTTAGGACCAACCAAAGTCAACAAAAATTTTGGATTTTTTAAAGATTTTTAGGACCAACCAAAGTCAACAAAAATTGTGGATTTTTTAAAGAATTTTTGAGCAACCAAAGTAAACACAATTCGCGGATCTTTTAAAGATGTTTAGGAGAAACCATAGGGATCCCAAATCTTGGATTTTTTAAGAGTTGTTAAGAGCGTCCATACGTGGATTTTTAAATATTTTTAATTTGGATTTTTGAGAGAATCCATATGTGGATTTTTTAAAGTTTTTAAGGAGCATCCGAACGTGGATTTTTTACGGATTTCTAAGAGAATCCAAACGTGGTTTTTAAAAGATTTTTAAGAGCATCCAAATGTAGATTTTTTAATGATTTTTAAGAGCATCCAAACGTAGATTTTTTAATGATTTTTAAGAGCATCCAAACGTAGATTTTTTAAGATTTTTAAGATCATCCAACTGTTTTTTACGATTTTAAGAGCATTCAAATGTGGATTTTTGGATATTTTTAAGAGGATCCAAAAGTGGATTTTTTACATATTTTTAAGAGCATCCAAACGTGGAATTTTAAATATTTTTTTAAAGATTTGAATGAGCATCCAAATGTGGATTTTTTAAAGATTTTTAAGAGCATCCAAACGTGGATTTTTTAAAGATTTTTAAGAGCATTCAAACGTGGAGTTTTTAAAGATTTTTAAGAGCATACAAACGTGTTTTTTTTAAAGATTTTTAAGAGCATCCAAACGTGGTTTTTTAAAGATTTTTAAGAGCATCCAAACCTGGATTTTTTAAAGATTTTTAAGAGCATCCAAAGGTGAATTTTTCTAAGATTTTTTAGAGCATCCAAATGTGATTTTTTTAAGATTTTTAAGAGCATCCAAACGTGGATTTTTTTAAGATTTTTAAGAGCATCCAAGCGTGTTTTTTTAAGATTTTTAAGAGCATCCAAACGTGTTATTTTTTAAGATTTTTAAGAGCATCCAAAGTGACCATCAAACCTATATTTTCTGAAGATTTGTAGGAGCTTCCAAAGTGACCATCAAACGTATATTTTTTGAAGATTTTTAGGAGCTTCCAAAGTGACCATCAAATGTGGTTTTTTATAAGCATCCAAAGTGACCATCAAACGTGGATTTTTAAACATTTTTAAAAGCATCCAATGTGACCCTCAAACGTGGATTTTTAAACATTTTTAAGAGCATCTAAAGTGATTTTTTTAAGATTTTAAGGAGGAACAAAAGGGAACACACATCGTGGGATTTTTAAATGATTCATTTAAATCATTACATTTTTCATTCCATTATTAATTTCCTCGTATTCCTTACCGCCACTTCAAATTGCTTTTGAATGCAGCTGCTTTGTTTCCGTTAGCTTTCTGGTTTTCAAATTAATTACATACTTAAACGTATTTTAATGTTTTTGTTGTTGTTTTGCTTTTCAAAGGAAGTCACTGTTTAAAGAGTTAATCCTCCGTAATAGTCCATCAGCTAGGCCACAAAGCTAAGCGCATACATTTTTATAATTAATTAAACATTAACATGGCTTTAAGAAGAGAGAAAAAAGAGAGAAATGAGAGATGCGCGGTAAACACATTCAAATGAAATGTGGCTCTGTTAGAAACGAACATATACACAGGCAAAGACATGTCCATAAACAAAATTAGCTGCAGTTGCAAATAAACGGGAATCCTTCCTGGTATTTGTGGTCTCTTATCTTTTGTAGTAGGAACATAACATAGGAGGAAGACGTAATTAGAACCACAATTAGTGGCAAAATGTTATCATTTATTGTCGAGGCATTGAAAGCAGTTTTTGAAGTGGAGTCGAGTCACTAAAACAAGGTCATTTAACATAGGAATGTGATTGAAAGAAAAATTTGAACGTGGGACATGTATTGGAGAAAAATTGAGTTCTTATTTTTTTTGTAAAAATTAATGATAATGACAAAATTTATCATCTTTTTATTTACATCTTAGATCCAAACATGCGTATAGTTTGCAATTTAATGAAAAATCATGCCACCACTTTAAAGGCTTAAAGCCTTCCGCATCAATAGTTTTCCTATACATTTCTAAGAACATAGCCCACAACATTCGCCTCAAGTAATTTCCGCCATTCTTCTTTTCGGTCATTCTTTTTTACTTTTTGCTGCAAACAAAGTTTCTATTACACAGCTTTAATTTTTTTCTTCGGTTGATCTTGTTTTTTGATGTTGTCTCATCGTTTCGTTTCGCACCAAATGTGTTGAATAGGAGTACTAGATGAAGAATACTTCTTAGAAATCAGTCCATATACATACGTTTATACATACATATATGTTCCATAGTATCTACATATATATCACTTGTGTGTGTTTGTGTGTGTCTGTGTGGCTTCATTGTGAACTTAAAAGTGGCTAAATATTTTTGCAACAGTTTTGTTATTGTTGCAGAGTACAGCATTTTTTCCCCGAATTCTTTTTGTTTTTGTTACTTTGCTTTAGTCCGTTTGCTTGTGGGCTTAAAGCAACAGAAAACGCCACACAACAATAACAAAGTAAAAGGGAAGAATATGAACAAGTGGAATGCAATCTCTGTTCTTGGAATATTAAACGTGTTCACAGCTCCAAAAATATTCGCATTTTTAACCCCTTTTCGGTGTTTTTACATCAACATTTCTGTTCTACAACAGAATAGAGAAGAAAGGCAAAAACAACTTTTTGAGCTCAGTGAAAAAAAATCGTTTTACATAGAACTCAGCAGTTTTTGGAAACCCATAGCGAAATGGCAACATTTGAGCAAGAAATGTAGAACATGAAAATTTACTTATTTCTGTGGAATGTATAATGGGGTGGTTAGGCAATCGATTCGGAACAAGAGAAATTATTGACCAGATCACCGGACAAAATGAAGTGATAACAAGTTAGGAAGTATCAGTCAGCTGACGAAGATATACTCTCAGCCATCTCCGTTGAATTTTTGTATTGGAGAAGTCATCTTCGGTGAACTTTTGTATAGGAAAAGTCATATCCGTTGAACTTTTGTATAGGAAAAGTCATCTCCGGTGAACTTTTGTATCGGAAAAGTCATCTCCTGTGAACTTTTGTATAGGAAAAGTCATCTCCGTTGAACTTTTGTATAAAAAAAGTCATCTCCGGCGAACTTTTGTATAGGAAAAATCATCTCCGGTGAACTTTTGTATGGGAAAAGTCATCTCCGGTGAACTTTTGTATAAGAAAAGTCATCTCCGGTGAACTTTTCTATAGGAAAAGTCATCTCCGGTGAACTTTTGTATAGAAAAAATTATCTCCGGTGAACCTTTATATAGGAGAAGTCATATCCGGTGAACTTTTGTATAGGAAAAGTCATCTCCGGTGAACTTTTGTATAGGAAAAGTCATCTCCGTTGAACTTTTGTATAGGAGAAGTCATCTCCGGTGAACTTTTGTATAGGAAAAGTCATCTCCGTTGATCTTTTGTATAGGAAAAGTCATCTTCGTCATCATCTTCAGCAGTTTTTAGAAACCCATAGCGAAATGGCAAAATTTGAGGAAGAAATGTAGAACATGAAAATTTATTTATTTCTGTGGAATGTATAATGGGGTGGTTAGGGAATCAGTTCGGAACAAGAGAAATGATTGACCAGATCACCGGACAACATGAAGTGATAACAAGTTAGGAAGTATCAGTCAGCTGACGAAGATATACTCTCAGCCATCTCCGTTGAATTTTTGTATTGGAGAAGTCATATTCGGTGAACTTTTGTATAGGAAAAGTCATATCCGTTGAACTTTTGTATCGGAAAAGTCATCTCCTGTGAACTTTTGTATAGGAAAAGTCATCTCCGTTGAACTTTTGTATAAAAAAAGTCATCTCCGGCGAACTTTTGTATAGGAAAAATCATCTCCGGTGAACTTTTGTATGGGAAAAGTCATCTCCGGTGAACTTTTCTATAGGAAAAGTCATCTCCGGTGAACTTTTGTATAGAAAAAATTATCTCCGGTGAACTTTTATATAGGAGAAGTCATATCCGGTGAACTTTTATATAGGAAAAGTCATCTCCGGTGAACTTTTGTATAGGAAAAGTCAATTCCGTTGAACTTTTGTATAGGAGAAGTCATTTCCGGTGAACTTTTGTATAGGAAACGTCATCTCCGTTGATCTTTTGTATAGGAAAAGTCATCTTCGGTGAACTTTTGTATAGGAAAAGTCATCTCCGTTGATCTTTTGTATAGGAAAAGTCATCTTCGGTGAACTTTTGTATAGGAAAACTCATCTCCGGTGAAATTTTTTATTGAAAAGGTTATCTCCGGTGAACTTTTGTATAGGAAAAGTCATCTCCGGTGAACTTTTGTAGAGGAAAAGTCATTAAAAACCTTCCAGCTATACAAGACCGTTAAAGCTTCTTCTTCTATCTACGGAAGGTCTGCAAGATATAGAAGACCCTTAAAATGTCTTCCAGTTATAGATTTTCGCAGGAAGGTCTTCTAGTTATATAATACCGTTGAAAGGCCTTCTAGCTACAGAAGAGATTTGAAAGGCATCCAGCTATATAAGGTCGTGGAACCATATTCCAGTTATAGAAGGCTTTCAAAAGGTCTTCAAGATATAGAGTATCCTTGAAAGGTCCTCCTGCTATAGAAGACCCTTGATAGGTCATCTTGCTATGGAAGATCCTTGAATGATCTTATAGCTATGGAAAGCCGTTGAAAGGTCTCCCAGCTATAGAAGATAATTGAAAGGTATTCTAGCTACAGAAGATTTTAGAAAAACCTTCCAGCTGTAGGAGACCGTTGCAACTTCTTCTAGCTATGGAAGGCTTCGAAAAGTTTTCAAGATATAGAAGGCCCTTAAAAGGCCTTTCAGCTATAGTAGTCCGCTGGAACGTCCTCCTGTTATATAATACCGTTGAAAGGTATTCTAGCTAGAGAAGACCTTCGAAAGATTTTCCAGCTATAGAAGACCGTTGGAACATCTTGTAGCTCTAGAAGGCTCTGGAAAGGTCTTGGAGATATGGAAGACCCTTGAAAGGTCATCCAGCTGTAGAAGACCGTTGAAAGGTCGTCTAGCTACAGAAGATAGTTGAAAGGTCTTTCAGTTATAGAAGTTCGCAGGAAGGTCTTCTAGTTTTATAATACCGTTGAGAGGCCTTCTAGCTATAGAAGATATTTGAAAGTCATCCAGATATAGAAGGTCGTTGAACCATCTTCCAGTTATAGAAGGCTTTCGAAAGGTCTTCAAGATATAGAGTATCCTTGAAAGGTCTTCCAGCTATAGAAGACCCTTGATAGGTCATCTTGCTATAGAAGATCCTTGAAAGGTCTTATAGCTATGGAAGACAGTGGAAAGGTCTCCCAGCTATAGAAGATAATTGAAAGGTATTCTAGCTACAGAAGATCTTCTAAAAACCTGCCAGCTATACGAGACTGCTGAAATTTCTTCTAGCTATGGACGGCTTTGGAAGTTCTTCAAGATATAGAAGGTCCTTAAACGGTCCTTCAGCAATAGTAGTCCGCTGGAAGGTTTTCCTGTTATATAATACCGTTGACAGGTCTCCTAGCTATAGAAGAGATTTGAAAGGTATTCGGGCTAGAGAAGACCTTCGAAAGATCTTCCAGCTATAGAAGATGTTGGAACATCTTCTAGCTATAGAAGGCTCTCGAAAGGTCTTCGAGATATGGAAGATCCTTGAAAGGTCATCTAGCTATAGAAGACAGTTTTCAAGTTTTCTAGCTATGGGAGATTTTCGAAAGGACTTTTAGCCTGAAAAGATCCTCGAAAAGTTTTCTAGCTGCGTATGTCTGAAAGCTTCAGAAATCGGTTAAAAAGTCTTATAGCTTTTAAAATCTGTTGAAAGAGTTTCTAGCTAAGGAAGACTGTTCGAAGGTCTTCTAGCCAACCAAGTCCGTGGTTAGGTTACATAGCTTTAGAAGACGGTTGGAAGAGGTTCTGGCTGTAGAAGAGTGGTGAAAGGTCTTCTTGCAACATGATGTAGAAGGCCCTTAAAGGTCGTCCAGCTATA
Source organism: Musca autumnalis (assembly GCF_047663935.1). Lineage (NCBI taxonomy): Eukaryota > Metazoa > Arthropoda > Insecta > Diptera > Muscidae > Musca > Musca autumnalis. Next base: position 21,966,927 of record NW_027411644.1, on the reverse strand, counting down.
GAAGACGGTATTCAAGTTTTCTAGCTATGGAAGACCGTTTAAAGGCCTTTTAGCCTAAAAATATCCTCAAAAGGTTTTCTAGCTGCATATGTCTGAAAGCTTCAGAAGTCAGTTAAAAGGTCACATAGGTTTTTAAGACTGTTGAAAGAGGTTCTAGCTAAAAAAGACTCGTGGAAAGTCTTCTAGCCAATCAAGTCCGTGGTAAGTTTCATAGCTTTAAAAGACGTTTAACAGAGGTTCTGGCGAAAGAATAGTGCTGAAAGGCTTCTTGCAACATGAAAACCATTGCTACAGAAGTTTCTAGCTACAGAAGTTCCGGGAATATATACATTTTTTCTCAAGCATGGTCAACTATTTTCTCCCAAGCCACCCCAATAATTTCACTTTCTTCCTTTTATGTATTTTTTCGAAACTCCCTGGTACGTAAATATGTTTCAGAGATAGTTTTTGTTCTACTTCCTCTTCTTCTACTCTGTATCCATAAGTAACAAATTGTTGGCAAACAATTGTCGAGTAGGAGGAAAACGCCCATTCATACCTCTGGAACAACCGCCATACCCACAGACAACTCTTGCTAGCAGATAGATACGAGCAGCACTACTATGTACTCCGAAAAAGAATGTCATAAGTATTTAAATGAAAGTTTAAATTGCGTACAAAAAGTGATAAACGTTGTACTACTTATGACAGAAATTGTGTGTCCCTTTTTCTCGTACTATTTTTTCTGTCGTCGTTGTTGTTGTTGTTGGTGCTATTATGACTGTAGAAAGTATTATTGTTGGTGTTGTTATAGTTGCCATTTGCTGTTGGATGTCATAATTGTTTGTTTTTAATCTCACACACACAGGCTCATCATATAGCTCCATATACAACCAAAAAAAGAAGGCAGTGACGAACATACAGATAGACACAGCTGCATTGCCTCATTTTAAGCTGTAAATAAAAAGAAAGAAGTAAAAGAGAAAGGAAATTTTTTGCCATTTCTAGGACATTTAAAATGTATGAACTGATTTAATGTTTTAGGAGAAACATTTGTTGTATTGTGAAAATTTAAAGAGGCAACTAAGGAACAATTTAAATACGTTGTCATGATTTTGTTAAGGAATAGTTGAGGAACAACTCAAATCCTTTTTCTTTAATTGCATGGTTTTTAACGAGAAAATTAAACAAGAATTGAATTATAGTTATTTATTTTCATGACCCATTTCTTAAGGATAAATGAGGCGCTCAGCGCCAAAACGGCCTAACCCAAATCTCCAAAAAAAAATAAACTGACTATAAAAGTCTAAACGCAACCTTTTGAAATAAATATTAAAAACCCCCCTATTGCATTGTATAATACTAGGTCATACTACCTGCAATATGGAGTTTTTTAGTATTTATTTCAAAAGGTTCCGGTTAAATCTTTATAGCCAGTTGGAATTATTTGGGCATGTGGGTTAGGCCGTTTTGGCGCTGAGCTGAGAATTATTTTGAAATGCCTTGATGCCATATTTTGTAGCTTCGATCAGCAAGCACATAACAACACAGCACATCATTTTGGTTGTGTGTGATATTTATGGCGGTGCCGAGGTAAATAAAGTCATTTACTACCTCAAAATTGTAGTTCTGAACATCAACAGTTGGTCCGAGTCTACTGGACGTCTTGCGTGTTGATACCATAAACTTTGCCTTATCGCCGTTGACTGTCAGACCCACCTTGGCAGACTCTTTTTTAATTTTCGCAAAGGTGGCTGTTAGGGATCGAGTTGATCGACCTATTATATCAATATCGTATGCGTAGGCCAGTAACATTATAAACTTATTGTATATAGTGATATTTTTATCTCTATCGGTATATACATTCGCTTCTCGTATGACCTTTTCCAATAGAATGTGAAATAGGTCACACGATAGGCTGTCACCTTGCCTGAAACCTCGTTTTGTTTCAAAAGGTTCCGACAGGTTCTTTCCTACTTTAACAGCTGATCTTGTATTAGTCAATGTCATCCTACATAATCTTATAAGTTTTGCAGGGATACCAAACTCAGACATGGCTTGAAACACTTTTGATCTAATTGGGCTGTCGAAGGCGACCTTATAGTCGACGAACAGGTGGTATGTGTTGATCTGTCTTTCGTGGGTCTTTTACAGTGTTTGGCGCAGTGTGAAGATTTGGTCAATTGTCGATATACCAGGTCTAAAACCGCATTGGTATGACCCGATTATGTTATTGACGATGGGTTTTAAACGTTCACACAGTACACTCGACAGCACTTTGCATGCGATTGGGAGCAGACTTATGCCTCTGTAGTTTGTACACACCGTCTTGTCTCCTTTCTTGTGTACGGGACACAGGAGGTTGGGTATGTTCTCTTCCTACCAAATTACGCCCCCGGTCTTGAACAGTTCGGCGGGCAGCCCATCAGCTCCTGCTGCTTTTTTGTTTTTCAGCCGATTAATTGCTGTCATGACCTCGCTTTGGCTAGGTGGAAGACATTCAACGTCGTCGCATGCGATTGGTTCAGGTGTATCTTCGTCACCGCCCATATTCGATACTAAGAGCTTCATGAAATTCTACTTCCAGATCCTCAGTACGCTATCTGTAACAGTTACCAGATTTCCTTCATGATCTTTGCAGGAGAATGTGCCTGCACCATACCCTTCAGTCTGGTGTTTTACACTATGGTAAAATTTGCGGACTTCATTTTGACTCCTGAACATCTCGAGTTTCTCACGCACACGTTGTTCTTGCTCTTTCTTTTTTCTTCTGAAAATACGCTTCTCCTCTCTCCTCTTCTCCCGATATTTTTCTTTCGCGCTTCGTGTTGCTACTGAATACAGGGTTGCTCTGTATGCCGCGTTCTTTTCTTCAGTAGCCTTACGGCACTCCTGATCGTACCATAGATTTTTAGGTGGTGGTTTTTGGTACGCAAGCACAGATTTTGCGGCAGTTTGAAGTGAGTACGCTATTCTTTGCCACTGTGCTTCCACATTATCGGGACAAGCAGTTCCGTCTTCCAGCATTTGAGTAAGTTGAGCGGAATAGGCTTGTGCTATCTGTTGTGTTTGCAGCTTCTCGACATCCAGCTTCCGTCCTGTGTTAGATCGCACTTTTGCCGCAACATTAAGGCGAGTGCGTACCTTGTTTTCCCATCTGGGGATATCCACGTGGCCTTGTGTATGTCGAGGTGTTGGAATCTTGTACTGCTCACTACCATGTTTTTTGCCGCTGCAAAATCGATCAACCTCATTCCGTTGTCGGATGTTACCTCATGAAGGCTGAACTTTCCGATTGTGGGACCAAAGATATTCTCTCTCCCAATTTTAGCATTAAAATCTCCTAGAACAATCTTAATGTCATGGCCAGGGCAGCGGTCATATGCTCTCTCTAGGCGCTCGTAGAATATATCCTTGGTCTGTTCATCTTTCTCTTCGGTAGTGGCATGGGCGCAGATGAGACTGGTGTTAAAAACAACAGGAGTGAAGCTGGAGACAAGATTTCTAAGCCGGTTTCATCGCACTTCCTGTAAGGCGATAATATCAGCTTTGTACTTGCCAAGTATATCCGCCAGGGGGCAAACTGCACCTGCTCTGTAGAGAGTCCTGACATTCTAGGTGCAGATTCGCAGATCATGGTCCTTAAAAAATTTCCGGGGTTCGTCAACTTTAGAGGGGTTTGTTTTTCTTTTTTTTCTTTGTTTTTTCATAGTAGGCGGTGTTTTGACGGGGTGAGCTACTAGCCCAACGCCCAACCCAAGTTTTTAACGTTCTTACGGGTGAACGCGCGGCACATGTTAGCTCACTACCTTTGACGGATGTTAAAGGCAGCTCCCCAGGTGACACCACGGGGAGGTCAGTGTCCACTTGAGATGAAAGAGGGAAAATTCTTTATTTACTAAATTTTTTTTACTTCCTCATTCCTCAGTCTCCTTATTCCTTTTGTCACAATTTATTTACGAGCGTTTTAAAAAGAATACCTGACACAAATGAAAATGAATTATCTCACCATCGCTGCAACAATTTTCATATTCCATTATCCGCATAACAAATAACATGGTAATTTGTTTGACAGAGCTTTGTTCATTCAGTGTTCCGCTTAATAAATGTGCGTGTCTGCTAAGCAACAACAACAACAGCAGCTCCGGCAACAATAGTGAAAGTAGTTCGTGAACATTTATTTGCATGTCACAAAATTGTAGCAGAGAACAACAACAACAACTACTAATTCAATGATATATTTATGTATTTATTGCACACAACAGATACCACTAGCGGCATATATACACATGTACATCGATTTAAGTATCTTTTATATGGATATACGCACACTTCGGGGCTAATAAATGTAACCAATCTGTTTGTATGTTAACCTATTTTACATAATTAATTGTTGGTAATGTAAACCACATGTAATATTTTAAAATTTTCTGAATATTTTAAATGTTGTCACACAAACAGTGAGGCTTTAATTGAAATACGTGGATGTGGCAGGGATTGGGAAACTATTGAAGTTATTAAGTGAACACAATGAGAAAATAACGCTGATTGTAGATCCTTGAATATGGGTCACTGTTGATGTGTAGGTACCAGAGAAAGCCGTAGAATGTTATTCTATCTATAGAAGACTTACTTACTTACTTACTTAGCTGGCCCATTACAGAACATTTGTTCTATAGGCCGAACTAAGAAAAGATCTCCATTTCTCTCTGTCTATTGCTTCTCTTTCTGGAATACCGCGCCTAGTCATCTCTTCATCCACTTGTTTGCGCCATCTATTCTTTGGCCTGCCAATTCTGCGTGCACCGCCAAGCGGCTCATATTTATACGCCCTTTTAGCGGGTTCATCATTGCTCATTCTTATGATATGGCCTAGCCAACGCAATCGTTGCATCTCAATACGTTTAACTATATTGATGTCGTTGTATAGCAGATACAGCTCGTGGTTCATGTGACGTCGATATTCACCGTCAACGCAAATTGGTCCGTAGATCTTTCGAAGAATTTTTCTCTCAAACACACCAAGCACTGCCTTATCTGCTTGAGCAAGTACCCAGGCTTCGGAACCATACATCAGCACGGGTAGTATCAGTGTTTTGTAAAGCGTTATTTTTGTTTGACGAGATGTGGCTTTGTTTTTAAATTGCTTACTTAGGCCAAAGTAGCATCTGTTGGCCAATATGATTCGTTTTTTTAATTTCACAACTGATGTCGTTAGTTGTGTTTACGGCGGTGCCGAGGTAGACGAAGTCCTTTACTACCTCAAAATTATAGGAACCAACGTCAACAGTTGGTCCGATCTCTGTGGACGCATTGCGGGTCGACACCATCAACTTAGTCTTCCCGCCGTTGACTGCCAGACCCACTTTAGCAGATTCTCCTTCGACCTTCATAAAGGTATCTGTTACTTATTTTACTGATCGTCCCATGATGTCTATATCATCAGCACAAACAAGTAACATGTGGTTATTGGTGTAGATTGTGCCACTTCTTTTGACGTTTGCCTCTCGTATAACCTTTTCTATCAGGATGTTGAAGAGCTGACATGAGAGGCTGTCTCCTTGCCTGAAACCTCTTTTGGTACAAAATTCTTCGGAGAGGTTCTTTCCTATTTTAACTGATGATCTCGTGTCAGTTAAAGTCATTTTACAAAGCCGAATGACCTTTGCGGGGACACCAAATTCAGACATGGCCTGGAACGTAGTGGGCTGTCGAAGCCTGCTTTATAATCCACAAAAAGGTGGTAGGTGTCGATCTGCATCTCTTGGGTCTTCTCCAGGATTTGGCGCAGGATAAATATCTGGTCAATGGTGGACTTGCCTGGTGTAAAGCCGCATTGGTATGGCCCAATTATCTCGTTGACCATAGGCTTTAGTCGTTCGCTCAATATCCCTGACACGATTATGTAGGCAATCGGGAGTAGATTTATGTCCCTATAGTTAGAGCATACAGTTTTATCTCTTTTCTTAAGGACGGGGCACAGGATACTCAGGTTCCAATCGTCGGGTACTCGTTCTTGCTGCCAGATGGTGCTAACTAGCTGATGAATACACTTTATCAGCGTGTCGCCTCCAGTTTTTAACAGCTCGGCTGGTAAGCCATCGGCTCCTGCTGCCTTATTATTCTTCAACCGGTTTATTGCTGTCTTTACCTCATCTTGGCTGGGCGGTATACATCCAATACCATCTTCTGGGATTGGATTTGTGGTATCTCCGTCGTCTTCGCTGGATACCAACAGGTTTGAAAAATGATCTTTCCATAACCTGAGCTCACTATATGTATCAGTTACCAAATTACCTTGCTACTCTCTACAGGAGGAGGTGCCTGTACCAAAGCCATCAGTTTGACGCTTCACTATTTGGTAGAATTTTCCGACTTCATTCTGGCTCCTGTACATCTCGATTTTTCATACTACCGCTTTTCCATCTCTCTCTTTTTCCTGCGGAAATGACGTTTCTCCTCTCTCCTTATCTCCCTGTATCTCTCTCGTGCGCTACGCATTGCTACGGATTGTATAGTAGCCCTATATGCCGCATTTTTATTTTTGGTAGCAGCACGACCCTCCTGATCGTACCATGGATTCCTTGGTGGAGGTCTCTGGTATGGATTTTGCGGCTGTTTGCATGGAGTGGGCAATACTTTGCCATTGCGCTGATATATTATCGGGATGAGGAGTGCTTTGATTAAGCAATTGGGCTAGTTGAGTGGAATATGCTGTGGCTATATGTTGTGATTGCAGCTTACCGATGTCTAACTTTCGTGTTGTGTCTGTTCGTACTTTGTTTGCTACGTTTAACCAGGTGCGTACCTTTGCTGCAGCAAGGTAGTGGTCCGAATCAATGTTTGCGCCTCGGAACGATCGTACATCCAACACGCTCGATCTATGTCTTCCATCTATCACAACATGATCAATTTGATTTCTTGTTTTCTGATCTGAAGGTGCCCTTATGGATGTTCATTGTGCAGACTGAATTTTCCGACTGTTGGGCCAAAGATATTTTCCTTTCCAATTTTGCCATTAAAATCGCCTGGAATAGTTTTAATGTCATGGGCAGGACAATGGTCATATGTTTCTTCTTAGCGCTCATAAAATATATCGTTGGTCTGTTCGTCCTTGTCTTCAGTAGGAGCATGAGCGCAAATAAAGCTGATGTTGAGGAATTTTGCTTTTATTCGAATTGTAGCAAGTCTTCACGGTTCACGGGTGTGAAGCTGGAGACCAGGTGTTTTAACCTCCGACTAACTACAAATCCGCAACCAAACTCATGCTTTATGTCATGGCAGCTATAATACAGTGCGTCACCTTTAGGTGTTGTTGTGACGCCTTTTCCGTTCCATCGTATTTCCTGTATGGCAGTAATGTCGGCCTTGTACTTTTCAAGTACATCTGCCAATGCGTAAACTGCACCTTCTCTTTAAAGAGTGCGAACATTCCAGGTGCAGATTCGCAGATCATGGTCCTTTAAACGTTTGCGGTTACTTTATAGGGATTTGTTCTTTTTTTGTTTTTTCATAGTAGGCTGCTTTTTCTAGGGGAGGGTTACTAACCCGGCGCCCAAACCCAAGTTTTTAACGTTCTTAAGGGTGAACGCGCGGCACATGTTAGCTCACTACCTTTAACGGGTGTTAAAGGCAGCTCCCCAGGTGACACCACGGGGAGGTCAGTGTCCACTTGAGATGATAGAGGGACCAAGATAAATCCTGGACTTTGCCATGTTAAAGCCGGTCAGGACCGTTCCTTGGTATCTCTCATCCCCTACGTCATCCATCTATAGAAGACAGTAGGCAGTATTCTAGTGATTGCAGACCGCTGAAAGATCTTCTAGCCAAACAAGGCCGTGGAAGGGTTTGAACAAACATTTTGATGTAAATTGGATAATAATGACGCAATTTGGTCTAGAAAAATTTTCGCCAAATTGTATTAAAACAAGTAAGAAAGTATCAGTCAGCTGAGCCGACAGAGATATAACCTCGGCCACGTACCCGAAGAAAAAAAATTTAACATAATACTTCTGTAGGTTTTTAAGCTGTTGGGAAAATTTTCCAGGAAGGATATGACCGCAACAAACTACATGCTGTAACAAAAGCCCGGCTATTTAGAGAAAAATATTTTATTTAAAAGAAAATTTTGTTCCCGTTCCCGAGATTTGCGTCTGTCCATAGGAGAAGTCTTAAATCCCGGCCGAAGACCGCATATTTAGAGAAAAATATTTTATTTAAAAGAAAATGTTGTTCCCGTTCCCGAGATTTGCACCTGTCCATAGGAGAAAGTCTTAAATCCCGGTCGAAGACCGAATATTTAGAGAAAAATATTTAATTTAAAAGAAAATGTTGTTCCCGAGATTTGCACCTGTCCATAGGAGAAAGTCTTAAATCCCGGCCAAAGGCCGGCTATTTAGAGAAAAATAGGATGTGGATCTTTTGAGGTCCATATCTCGGGAAGTATACATTTCCGCAACAAAAGCAATACATCGTTGGAATCGGGATAAAAAGCACTATCTGCGCTAATTTTTTCATAATTTTCTGCGATGTTTTGCCAAAGTTATGGGTTAGGGCCTTTGTGGATCTTTGGAGGCCCATATCTCGACAAGTGTACATTTCCGCAAAAAAGACAATACATAGTTGGAATCGGGATAAAAAGCACTATCTGTGATAATTTTTTCATAATTTTCTGCGTTGGGTCGGTAAAGGAAAGGAGTTCCGTGAACACAAGTGGCAGCAACAAAAATCAAAGCGATTCGAGAGCAGACCTTAAACTGCACTTAAGCAAAATTTTGTGTGGGAGGTATCCGAAAGAGTGGACCAATATGGTCCATATTGGAACCTTATCTATGTCTTGTAGAAAACAAGGACTAATTCGGTTATTCCCTTCAAGAGTTATCGTGCGGACAATTTTTCCGAACATTTCTGAACTTTCGTGGGGGTGGTACCTAAAGGAGTGGACCGATATGGCCCATCTTCGAACTTAAATCAAATCTGGAAAAAATATTTCGATATCCAAAATTTGAACCGAATCGATTGATCCGTTCGAGAGTTATCGTGCGCACCAGCCAGACAGGCAGACGACAGACAGACGGACGGACATTGCTAGATCGACTCAAAATTGTCTGAAACGGATATCGTTCAAACATACTTGGGGTCTAAAACCATTATTTCGAAGAGGCACATTTTTGGTGGTATCAAAGTGTATATCTCCTCTTTAGCCTAAAGGCTGAGGGTATAATCAGGGTGATATAGGGTATCATAAAGTAGGCCCGCCCTATTTTTATCCTTTCCTTACTGATTTTTATATACATTGAAATTATTACCTACCACTTGAGACAATTTATGTTCAACACAACTTCTTCCCCTAAATTCGATTATTGACCAATGTCATTACCCTTTTCTTCACAGTAAAAGTCATATTTATTTTCTTCTGCACAATTGTCATAAATAAAGGAAACTTACGTTTTACACACAATTCTCTGTCATTGTTATTATTATTATAGAGTTCTGACAGTTTGTCGATGTCAATTATTCATATATTGCTGCAATTATAGTTAACATTCACTCAATATTTGTAAAACACCTTGGTATGTGTAAATGGCAAATGGTAAATAAATTATACTCGAGGGATTTTTGCAACGACGTTGTCGTCGTCGACATGCATACTATGTGTGTTAAATACATACAAATATACTTACATATACATTTATGTGTGAATATACAAATAACAAATGTAAATAGTATTTGTAACTAGGACACTTATGTACAGACTGTTAGAAGACATACATACATATACATAAATACGTATGTATGCATATATAAGGAAACAAATTATTTCCTGCATTAAAGTAGAGTGGATTGGGATGACAGTTCAACCTTGAATAAAATATATAGCAAATATAACGAATACTTAGAAGGGGGACTCTCAAGGTGGTTAGTAATCGATATGGGATATAAAAAGAACACAACATTGTTAAGTGGCAGTTCGATTATTAAATGAATACTAGTTGGTGATGAGAAATAAATAGTTATATATTTAATGTGACTGATATGTTCATATAAATTCCTTATATTATTAAAATATTCCAAAACAACTCAATAGGGATAAAGGATATTCGACCCACAGATAATTAGTTTCACAAAAATAGAAATTCCCCAAAATTCCTTTATACAACTTTGAAACATTGTTCCCAACAACTAAAATATTCCCCGGGTTAGGCTTCATGAATTATTATTTAACTATTTAATAATCATTTTAAAATTAGATATTCTTAATATGTTTGTAATTATTTATCATATACACATGTATGCTTGTAGGCACTTTAAGTATAACTACTAATTAATGTCCTCCAACAAGCATGTACAAAAGTGTCAAACATAATGATAGCTTTCAACACAAATAATAAATGTACAAATACAACACATAAATCATTTCACTTAAATACATAAGAACTCAAACAATTACAAATATATCCCAAGTTATTTACATATGTATGCATTTATAAACAAAGAATAACATTTAATTATACACCACCTTGCAATGGACAATAAAATTCCTCAGAAGAACAAAAAGAACTTTGAGAGTAACGACAATTTGCTGGCATTTCAAATTAATAACATGGACATAGTACGTTTTAATTTAATTTCCATTTTAGTTTTCTCATCAAATTTAATTATAATTTAATTACACATATGTGTGGGTATGTTAGTAAGTAGTTGGTCCGGTATGAGATAATTATTTCCTATTTTTTTTCCTCCTATGTATGTGTAATATGTTTCAATGTAAGTGGCCTCTACACACACCCCCCTAAGATAGCAGTATATACATTATGCCGCAACAATGTAGGAGGAATGCTAAGAGTCTGTGAGGAAGGGAAAGGGTGTGGAAAGCTAATTAAGAAAGGAAATCATTGAAATGTTGGTATGTAGAGAGAAAAAAGAGAAAAGGTCCTTTGCTATATGAGGATCAAACATAATTGTGGAGAAGAAAAAACACAAAGAAGTGTTTTATTATAAAAAAAAAAATCCCTAATATCATAAAGCCGGGTGGGTTGGACTATATGAGAACCAACATTACCACGATTTCCATATGATTTGCCAAACAATTTTTTAGACCAAATTCCGTCACATTTTTACAAATTTAGTCAGAATTTTACAGATGTAGCGGGTGTGGGAGATACCCAGCAAAAGTACTCATTATAATCCATTATTTTAACAATACATATCGCTCGAAATAATTACAGTATAGTCTCGATATTCCGGACAACGCGTGTTAATCCGGACAACGCGGTAATCGAGTGTTAATCCGGACAACGCGGTAATCCGGACACTAGATTTTTTTACAAAATATGCCAGCGTCGAGGCCTCCATCCGTTTCATGACCTTTTATTGTCATCATCGTTCTTTGTGCCGATCTTCTGCTTCATTCTCTTTCAACTTAAGCTTTTATCCCAGGTTTTCTAGACTCTCCTCATTTTTGGGCGTCCATGCTGATATTTTTCTGCCAGGTTAGATCTGGGCCCTATTCCACGAAACAACTTATCAAGTTTTCATTTTGCACTTTGCAAATTTTTGCGTTCCACAGAACCCTTATTTTTGATAAGTGATAAGTTGCTAATGATAAGTTGAATTTGCTAAGTTTCAAAAAAAATTTTGCTCTCTTTTTGATTTCTGTTCCACAAACGTTCCCTTCCGCTAAGTGAAAAGTTGTAACTACAAAGTGTATTTTGCTAAGATTTTGCAAAAAATGGCGCTCTTTCGTTCGACAGAAAACTTTGCATTTTGGTTTTGCAGACCAAATATTGATAAGTTTGCCAAAAATTTGCGGGGTAAACGTTCTCTTTTCCAATGTACATTGTTAAAACAAGTAAAGGTTTTAAAACGATTCGATGGGAGATTTTGTTCGGAAATAGGGAAACACGCTAATGACAAGAAATTATAAGGACCGAATTACTTTTATCCGAACTTTAACCCTTCAAACCAAAGGGGAAATACGCGTGGATTTTTATAGTAACCAAAAATAAAAATAGGCGTGGATTTTTTAAAGATTTTTAGGAGTTACCAAAAAGGACAATAGGCATGGATTTTTTTTAAAGATTTTTAAGCAATATGCGTATTTTTTAAAGATTTTTAGGAGTTACCAAAAAGGACAATATGCATGGATTTTTTTAAAGATTTTTAAGGACTACCAAAAAAGACAATAGGCGTATTTTTTAAAGATTTTTATGAGTTACCAAAAAGGACAAGAGGTGGGGATTTTTTAAAATATTTTAGGGGCAACTGAAGAAGAGAATAGGCGTGGATTTTTTTTAAGATTTTTAGAGGCAATCAAAGAAGACAATAGGCGTGGATATTTTAAAGATTTTTAGAGGCAAACAATGAAGACAATAGGCGTGGATATTTTAAAGATTTTTAAAGGCAACCAAAGAAGACAATAGGCGTGGATTTTTTAAAGATTTTTAGGGGCAACTGAAGAAGACAATAGGCGTGGATTTTTTAAAGATTTTTAGAGGCAACCAAAGAAGACAATAGGCGTGGATATTTTAAAGATTTTTAGGGGCAACCAAAGAAGACAATAGGCGTGGATATTTTAAAAATTTTTAAGTGCAACCAAAGAAGACAGTAGGCGTGGATTTTTGTTTAATTTTTAGGGGCAACCAAAGAAGATAATAGGCGTGGATATTTTAAAGATTTTTAGGGCCAACCAAAGAAGATAATAGGCGAGGATATTTTAAAGATTTTTAGGGGCAACCAAAGAAGATAATAGGCGTGGATATTTTAAAGATTTTTAGGGGCAACCAAAGAAGATAATAGGCGTGGATATTTTAAAGATTTTTAGGGGCAACCAAAGAAGATAATAGGCGTGGATATTTTAAAGATTTTTAGGGGCAACCAAAGAAGATAATAGGCGTGGATATTTTAAAGATTTTTAGGGGCAACCAAAGAAGATAATAGGCGTGGATATTTTAAAGATTTTTAGGGGCAACCAAAGAAGATAATAGGCGTGGATATTTTAAAGATTTTTAGGGGCAACCAAAGAAGATAATAGGCGTGGATATTTTAAAGATTTTTAGGGGCAACCAAAGAAGATAATAGGCGTGGATATTTTAAAGATTTTTAGGGGCAACCAAAGAATATAATAGGCGTGGATATTTTAAAGATTTTTAGTGGCAACCAAAGAAGACAATAGGCGTGGATATTTTAAAGATTTTTAAAGGCAACCAAAGAATACAAAAGACGTGGATTTTTTTAAAGATTTTTCTGGGCAACCAAAGAATACAATAGACGTGGATATTTTAAAGATTTTTAAAGGCAGCCAAAGAATACAAAAGTCGTGGATTTTTTTAAAGATTTTTCTGGGCAACCAAAGAATACAATAGACGTGGATATTTTAAAGATTTTTAGATGCAACCAAAGAAGACAATAGGCGTGGATATTTTAAAGATTTTTAGGGGCAACCAAAGAAGACAATGGACGTGTTTATTTTAAAGATTTTTAGGAAATTATAAGGATCGAATTACTTTTTTCCGAACTTTCAAACAAACCACCCGCTCCGAACTTCCGTCCTGGCAACAATCCCATTCCGAGCTTCGAACCACCCTATTCCGAACTTCCACGCTTGCGAACCACCCCATTCCGAACTTTCACCCTCCGAACTTCCACCCTGCGAAGCACCCCATTCCGAACTTCCAAACTCCGAACCATCATACAAATCGATGTTTCTCGATTTTGCAATTAGCCTAAACTATTTAAGAGTAAATTTTTATTTTATTTCATTTCACTTTATTTTATAGTGTTTATTTTATTTTATTTTATTTTATTTTTATTTTTTTTTATTTTATTTTATTAAATTTGATTTTATTTTTATTTTATTTTATTTTATTTTATTTTATTTTATTTTATTTTATTACATTTTATTTTATTTCATTTTATTTTACTTTATTTTTATTTTATTTTATTTTATTTTATTTTATTTTATTTTATTTTATTTTATTTTATTTTATTTTATTTTATTTTATTTTATTTTATTTTATTTTATTTTATTTTATTTTATTTTATTACATTTTATTACATTTTATTTTATTTTATTTTATTTTATTTTATTTTATTTTATTTTATTTTATTTTATTTTATTTTATTTTATTTTATTATATTTTATTTTATATTATTTTATTATATTTTATTTTATTTTATATTGTTTTATTTTATTTTATTTTATTTTATTTTATTTTATTTTATTTTATTTTATTTTATTTTATTTTATTTTATTTTATTTTATTTTATTTTATTTTATTTTATTTTATTTTATTTTATTTTATTTTATTTTATTTTATTTTATTTTATTTTATTTTATTTTATTTTATTTTATTTTATTTTATTTTATTTTATTTTATTTTATTTTATTTTATTTTATTTTATTTTATTTTATTTTATTTTATTTTATTTTATTTTATTTTATTTTATTTTATTTTATTTTATTTTATTTTATTTTATTTTATTTTATTTTATTTTATTTTATTTTATTTTATTTAATTTAATTTTATTTTATCTTATTTTTCTTTTATTTTATTTCACTTCATTTTATTTGGGCCCTAGTCAGATTGTTTCAGCATTTCGGCAACTCTCAAAATTTTCTTCTTAAGAGTTGCTCATTTTAAGGAAATATTATTGTGGCGGTGAGCATATTCATATCTCTAAACTGTCGTGGTTTGCTTCTCCTGGATGCTTCATGGCGTCTCTTCTTTTTTCTCAAGTGGATTAGGAACGTTTTTGGACGCTATTTATGGTATTCTGCACTCTTTTGGTGTTCTTCTATGAGGTAGAAGATCACTTCAACGGCCTCCTATGCTCCGGAGAACTACTTGAATATCCTTTCCTATGGCAGAAGACTACTTCAGTGAACTTTTATGTGGCAGAAGGCCACTATATAAGGAAGCAGACCACTATAATGACCTTCTATGACGCACAGAGTAACTACTTCAGTAACCTTTTATGTGACAGGAGACTACTTAAATTTCATTCCACGAGGCAGAATATAACTTGTGTCTCAGAAAACCACTTAAAAGGCCTTCTATGAGTCATGAGACCACTTCAAATTCCTTCTGTGAGGAGGACCACTTCAAAGAAAGAGTTCTTGTGGCGGTGAATATATGTTTATCTATGAACTGTCGTGGTTTGCTTCTCCTGGGTACTTCATGACATCTCTTCTAGGGCACGGAATTTTTTCTCATTTAGTTTAGGATCGTTTTGGACGCTCTTTATGGCACTCTGCACTCTTTTAGCGTTCTGACGCGTTTTGAAATGATTTGTTATTAATGTTTTCAGCTGTGGAGTTTGGTAGGCGTGTTGTAGGCCCTCCGCTAGATTCTTGGGCGTTCTTGAAAGGCAAGTTCTTCTTCTTCTGTGTTTTTGGTTGTTCTTTTAGAGGTTGCTGTAGTTGTCATCAGTTTGTTGGGTCCAAACTTAGAGCCGTTTTCCTTACGCGTAATGTAGTTACCCTGTTTGACATTGAGGATGCCTTTGGGAATATCGAGGTCCTTGTGTAGGTTCACACGCGGCCGAGAATTCGGAGTCAGGTCGGGAGCTGATACCAACTGATCCGGTAATGTCACACTCGACATGGCGACGAAATAAGGAATGTTTTCGTAGTCCCTGCCAAGGTTTTAATGTGGCGGAAGCCAAGAGCGACATTAGAATGTTGCAAAATACTCGTAAGGGCTTTCATCTTCAAAAAGTAAAGCTTATCGCCGACTTTAGTTTAGACACTCACCTAGCGAAAACTCTCGTTATTTGCCTGGAATATGGATAATTTAAAAATTCTATCTATTGGTAATAATTGACCATTTTGTCAAAAATGCAATAGTGAAACTTTTTCCATTACAACCTAATATCCACAAATACACATAGATTGGCCACACTCGTGCATGACACAATGTCACACGTTCGTTCAACTGGCATTGTAATTTAAGTTTTAACTAATTGTTGGGGGGGGTGTAACCCAACAAAGTGGTTATAATATAATGGAAAAAATATCTCTCTATGTGTGTGTCTGGGTGCATTTGTGTGTATTTGTCGCAATGTTACAAACATTTAGTAACAAGGGAGTTTTTCTCTTATCTTTAACAATGTAACTTAATTTTAACGCATTTACACCAACATTTATTTCAATTTTCATCAAACCACTAAAAACACCACACAGATGCAATTACACAAAAACACTTTTGCACACATACACACACATGATTTTAAGATACATATCTATCTCCACAACCACAACAATAGAAAAAGAGACAATAACAAATCAGTTACAAGAGCCACAGAGTGAAAAACACAATAGCAACATATTTACCATTATTACCATCATCGTCAGTTTCGCCCTCATCATCATCGCCAGCGTCAGCAGCATCAGTTTCATAGTTGGAGACCAGCACTTAACCACAGCCATAATACATGCTTGAGATACACCTGGCCACATTAAAACACTTACGTTTTAGTTACATTGTTTACAAAAACCACAGGCAAATATTAGAAACCCACACAAAGACATAGCTATATATGTATGTACGAACATACATAGCAGGGACAATAAATGCATTAAAGCTGTGAAAAAAGAGACGATTTTCATGAATAGTGGTGAGATATGCAAGCAAAACATTGAAATGGATACAAATAATGGTTAGGAAGGTGTTGCCACATTAGATGGGGAGAATGTTGTCAAAAGAACCTTTAATAACAAATTATTGTCATATGGCAACTCTCTTAGAATACAGAGAAAGGGGCGAAAAGTTTCTCAAGATAGGGATAGTTTGAGAAATTATTGCATTAGTAATGTGGACATGCAAAAGAAAAACTCCACACCACAACAAAGTAAATGCGAAGACATTAGTAAATGGGAGTCGTCAACATGAATTGCATGACACTAGCAATGAAAAAAAAGAAAAACAGACTACTAACAACAACAATACATTTTAAGTGATAGCAACATATTGTCCCACATGTTGTAAATTGTAATGACAATAACAACAGACAGCCAACAACAGCCATACAAACAATTTAAGACCAGAATAACGGCAAAAGTTAAGAGAAATAGTAACTGACGACTGTAACAACAATGGGAGAACTAGAAAGAAATAGCAGGTAATAACTTGGTTACAAACATGGTCATCATCATCGTCATTTGTAGTAGTACCCGACCAGCTAGCCACATTGTGTGACTTACATGGTGCCATTCCCCTGCTGCTTGCACCATAAAACACTTGAAAAGCAACCGAGTGTGAAATGGGTTTGCTGCTGAGTGCGTTACAGGACATAAGGAAAATTCCCAGCGGTGGCTCGACCACATAAATGCTGGTGGGTGGTTACTTGTGGCGTGCAAGTAGGTAGTGGTTGGAGCACTCACCTAACCTCCATAACAAATCTAAAATGTATTGCATTTTTTTTCTTCGTTTTGTAGAGGGTGAATATTCTTTAACAAACGTAGGAGTTAACCACGTGACAATGGACAAATCACTTGAGACTTAAGCATAGTTTGCTTAACCCCCTCTTTTTCCCCTTTGGTTCATATAGCAAAGTAAGTTATTGTGGTACCATTGTGGCCTAGCTAAAAGCCTTGGAAAATCATAAAGCAAAGTGCAAAAAAAATAGAGGAAAAATTATACCAAAAAGAGGTTAGACCATAACAAAGGAAGTTGGTGTGGAGAAGAAAAAGAAAAACAGAAAAAAAACAACACAATAAGACAATGACAAACATTGTAGCCAAGCAAGAAAAGTTAGTAACCAATGGCCGAGTAAATCTCTCTGGAGGACAAAAGTAAAGTAAAGATCATAATTTAACAAGGGATCTTTGGAAAACGAGTTTATAAATCACAGAACCAAGCCGCTAATGCCAAGGCAAATGAATAGGAGAGCAATGATGTGAAATGGAAAGGGAGAGACAGAGAGAGAAGGGAATCAATGAATCAATAATAGAACATTTTGTGGAAGGAAATAAAAGTGGAGTAGGAAGGGGAGATAAGTTCTTCTATACAGGAATATTTTTATACCCTCAGTTTTTAGACCAACGAGTATTTTATTTAAAAAAAATATTTGTTACAATCGTCTATTTAAAAAAAAAAACATATATTTTAAAATCGTGGATTTTTTAAAATAATATTTTTTCATAATCGTGAATTTTAAAAACATTTTGCTTTAGAATCGTGGATTTAAAAAAAAGTTTTTTTCATAATCGTGGATTAAAGAAAATATTTGTTATTCAAAATCGTTGATTTAAAAAAAAATATTTTTTTTTAATAATCATGGATAATAAAAAAAATATTTTTTTTAAATCGTGGATTTTAAAAACCATATTTTTTAATAATCGTGGATTAAAAAAAAATATTTTTACGATTAGGATTTAAAAAAAAATAATTTTATGTTTTCATGGATTTAAAAAGATATGTTTTTTTTTCAAAATCGTAGATTTAAAAAGATTTTTTTCATAATCGTGGATTTTGAAAAAATATTTTTTTCATAATTGTGGATTTAAAAAAATAATATTTTCATAATCGTGGATTTTGATTTTTTTATAATTGTGGGTGGGTTTTAAAAAATAATCTTTTCATAACCGTGGATTTGAAAAAAATACTTTTTTTCATAATCGTGGATTTTTAAAAAAAATATTTTTTTCATAATGGTGGATTAAAAAAAGTATTAAAAAATATATTTTTTTCATAATCGTTGATTTAAAAAAACAAAAATATTTTTTTCAAAACGGTGGATTAAAAAAGTATCAAAAAAATATATTTTTTTCATAACCGTGGATTTACAAAAAAATGTTTAAAAAAATATTTTTTTCATAATCTCAGATTTAAAAAAAATTTTAAAAAATATTTTTTTCATAATCGTGGATTAAAAAAATAAAAAAATATATTTTTCATAATTGTGGATTTAAAATAAATCAAAAATATTTTTTTCATAATCGTGGATTTAAAAAAAAATATTAAAAAATATATTTTTTTCATAATCGTGGATTTAAAAAAAAAACAAAAATATTTTTTTCAAAACGGTGGATTAAAAAAGTATCAAAAAAATATATTTTTTTTTATAATCGTGGATTTACAAAAAATTTTTAAAAAAATATTTTTTTCATAATCGTGGATTTAAAAAAATTTTTAAAAAATATTTTTTTCATAATCGTGGATTAAAAAAAATAAAAAAATATATTTTTCATAATTGTGGATTTAAAATAAATCAAAAATATTTTTTTCATAATCGAGGATTTAAAAAAAAAAATCATAATCGATGATTTAAAAAAATATCGTAATAGTGGATTTAAATATTTTTTCATAAATTTAAAAAATATTTTTATATCTTCGTGGATTAAAAGAAAAATACTTTTTTTTATAATCGTGGATTTTTAAATAACTATAAGGTATATTTTTTTCATAATCGTAGATTTTAAAAAACATAATTTTTTCATAACTGTGCATTTAAAAAAAATATTTCCACGATTATGATTTTAAAAAAGATAGATTTAAAAAATGTTTTTTTCATAATCGTGGATTTTGAAAAAATATTTTTTTTTCATAATCGTGGATTTTAAAAAATAATATTTTCATAATCGTGGATTTAAAAAAAAAAAATTGTTTTTTGAATTGTGGGTTTTAAAAAATAAAATTTTCATAAATGTTGATTTGAAAAAAATATTTTTTTTCATAATCTTTGATTTTAAAAAAAAATATTTTTTCTTTATTGTGGATTTAAAAAAAAAATAAAAATATTTTTTTTCATAATCGTGGATTTTAAAAACAATAAAAATATATTTTTCATAATCGTGGATTTTAAAAAATAATATTTTCATAATTGCGGATTTTGAAAAAAAAAATATTTTTTTTTATAATTGTGGATTTTAAAAAATAATCTTTTCATAACCGTGGATTTGAAAAAAAATATTTTTTTCATAATCGTAGATTTTCAAAAAAAAAATATTTTTTTCATAATCGTGGATTTAAAAAAAAATTAAAATATTTTTTTCAATGTCGTGTATTTAAAAAAAATATTTTTATGTTTTCGTGGATTTTAAAAAATATGTTTTTGATAATAGTGGATTTAAAAATTAATAAAAAATATTTTTTTTTCATAATCGTGGATTAAAAAAATATATTTTTCATAATCGTGGATTTAAAAATAAAAATATCAAAAAAAGTATTTTTTTCAAATCGTGGATTTAAAAAAAAAAATATTAAAAAAAGTATTTTTTTTCAAATCGTGGATTTTAAAAAAACTATATTCTTCATAATCGAGGATTTAAAAAAAATCATAATCGCTGATTTAAAAAAAGAAAATATGTTTTTCGTAATAGTGGATTTAAATATTTTTTCATAAATTTAAAGAAATATTTTTACGATTTCGTGGATTTTAAAAAATATGTTTTTCATAATCGTGGATTAAAAAAATATTTTTTTCATAATCGAGAATTTTTAAAAAAAATATAATGTATATTTTTTTCATAATCGTAGATTTTAAAAAAAATATTTTTTTCATAATCTTGAATTTTTAAAAAAATATAATGTATATTTTTTTTTCATAATCGTTGATTTTAAAGAACGTAATTTTTTCATAACTGTGCATTTAAAAAAAATATTTCCACGATTAGGATTTTAAAAAAATACCTTTATGTTTTTATGGATTTTAAAAATATGTTTTTTTGTCAAAAACGTATATTTAAAAGATTTTTTTTTTCTTAATCGTGAATTTTGGAAAAATATTTTTTTTCATAATCGTAGATTTTAAAAAATAATATTTTCATAACCGTGGATTTTGAAAAAAAAATACTTTTTTATAATTGTAGATTTTAAAAAATAATCTTTTCATAACCGTTTATTTGAAAAAAAAAATATTTTTTTCATAAAAATATTCTTTTCTTTTCATAATCGAGGAGTTAAAAAAATATTTTTTTTTAATCGTGGATTTAAAAAAAAATAAAAATATTTTTTTCATAATCGCGGATTTAAAAACAACAAAAAAATATATTTTTCATAATAGTGGATTAAAAAAATCAAAAATATATTTTTCAAATCGTGGATTTAAAAGAAAAAATATTAAAAAAAGTATTTTTTTCCAATCGTGGATTTAAAAGAAAAAAATATTAAAAAAAGTATTTTTTTCAAATCGTGGATTTTAAAAAACTATATTCTTCATAATCGAGGATAATCGGTGATTTAAAAAAACATGTTTTTTGTAATAGTGGATTTAAATATTTTTTCATAAATGTGGATTTAAAAAAAAAGTCTAAAAACTATTTTTTTCATGATAGTGGATTTAAAAAAAAAAAAACAATTTTTTTTTCAAAAACAAACTCGTTGATTAAAAAAAATATTTTTTTCAAAATCGTGGATTTAAAATAGCATTTATTTTATAAACGTAGTCTGTCTGCAGGCTGGAGCTCACGAAAACACTCGAACGGATCAGCCGTTTCGGTCAAAACTTTGGCTTTGGTAATATTTTGTCCAAGGGTGCCACCGTGGTGCAATGGTATGCACAGCCGGCTTGTATGCTGAAGGTCGTGTGTTCGATTCCCCGGCCAGGTAGCATCAAAAAACTTTTCAACTGTGGCAAAATACCCCTCAGTAATGTTGGCGACATTTCCTGAGTATTTCAGCCATGTAAAACTTCTCTACAAGTGGTGTCTTAAGACACGCTGTTCGGACTCGGCGATAAACAGTAGGTCCCATATCATTGAGCTAATATGAATCGGGGTGCACTCATTGATATGAGAGAAGTCCCCCTTGTCCCTTCTGGGATGTTTTTGGAACAATTATTATATATTTTTTCCAAACTCAGTTTAAGGTCGAAGATGGATTAATCGGTCCACTCCTTCGGGACCACACAAAAGTTCAAAACTTTATGCTAAAATCATGCCCAAGATAACTCTTAAAGGCAGTAACCGATTTGGTTCATACTTTGCACATCGTAAGATTCCTGCGAGACATCGTTCAGGTTTAAATATGGACTGTATCGGTCCACTTCTTATTGTAGGATTAATAGGTCCTTCGGGACCACCCTCACAAAAGTACAAAACTAGTTGCGAAAATCAAGCCCACGATAACTATGGAGGGCAAAAACCGATTTGGTTCATACTTTGCACATCGTAATAATTCTGCGAGACATAGATTGGGTTCAAATATGGACTATATCGATCCACTTCTTCTCGTACCTTCAACACAACATTTCGCAAAAGTGAAGTTAAACAGCTGCTCTCGAATCGCTTTACTTATTTTTGCAACGACTTATATTCGCTGTCCCCATTACGAAGGTACAAGTTTTTTAACGAGCATACTTCCTTAGAAAATGGCCATACTTCTTTATGAAATGGCACGAAAGCTGTAAAAAACTCCTATGGCACCATGTGCAGTGGCTGGAGCCCACTATAATTCTCGAACGGATGAGCCGATGTGGTCCAAAATTTGGCTTTCGTAATATTTTGTCCAAACTTAGTTTAAGTTCGGAGATGAGCCACATCGGTCCCCTCCTTCAGGGACCTTCCCTACAAAAGTTCAAAACTTTTCGCTAAAATAGTGCTCATGCTAACTCTCCTTAGGGTACCTTCCCTACAAAAGTTAAAACATTTTTTCTAAGTGCAGTTTAGCATCTGTTCGAGGATTTGAGCTTAAGTCCAAATCCATATTTTTGTCGGCAAGTTCATACGTCCAAAAAGAGCCAAAAGCCTAAAAACCCTATAATACATAATTATTCAATTCGATTTTATCAATAGATGAAAGTTTCAATTTTACATGTTTCTTACATTTATTTGCTGGTATTGTACTTCACATGTTTTCCTTATGTTAATGTTTTTCTCAAATTCCACAATCGGAACTGTATCCCCAGAAGAAATTGTCTCAACTTTTAGTTCTTCATCATCTTAAGCAGCTGCCACACTAATCCTTTTGTACTGCTATCATTATTCATTGCTTCTACACTAAGCAGCCTTATGGCATTACAGAGTACAGGTTGGTATCATATTTTCATGTTCATGTGTCAGGAAGTTTTGTAAATCACTCCAAAGTGAAGGCCTTAAACCAAAAATGTTGGCAATATATAGTAGACAATTATTTTGCATTAAGTTCACCACAAATTCCTTACCATATTTGTGACAACGAACAGCTTGTCATTTGTTTTTTTTTTTTATTTTTGTATGTTTTGAATAGATGTTGCTTACCGGCTGGTTATCTGTTACTAAGTACCAGTTCCATTTATTTTACAACAAAAAGCAACTGGCCGGCATTTGTGTTGTTTACTTGGTGTAATCTATCCGATTTTGTGTGTGTGTGTCTGTATTTGGTTTTTGTATTTTTAATATAATAATCATGATTTTTATGTCAACTGTCAGGAAAAGTTAAGTTTGCGACAGACTGGCAGTAGACTGACACATACCCACACATTCTACATCTAAAACTAAAACCAGATATGAAATGTCGTCCTTCAGCCAGTCACTCAGACTAAAATGTTGAATGTCTTTTTGGAATATTACCACTGACTCACACCTTTTTGGTAGTTATGGCTTGTATTCCTATTTACTTGTCTTACGGATGGATATACATGACTTGTTGTTATTGTGTACTGCCAACAAATAGTAACTTTAATAACAATCATCCACTTTTTTTGGTCAGCTGTCAGTTGGAATAATTGAGGAAGATAAGTAAACTACTTTCAGGAGGTGGATGGGTGATTGGCCATTAAACTGCGGTGAGGTGGGGTGCTCGAACATGGTCAAGCCATTATTGTGTTGTCTTGTTATGACTGAGTGACATTTTTCGGTAAAAGTCAAGTAAATATGACAATTATTTGTTATCACCATATTTTCATCTTGTTGTTGTTGTCGTTGTTAACTTATGTATTATAAATTGTTGTTGTGGGAAGTGTTTAAGATAACCATTAACGACACAATGGCTTAAAGGGGAATATTATCAAGGTGAGTGTTTAATTTTATTTACCAAAGCCGATAATTTTGTCTATCCTTGCCGATAGTTTTATCCACCAACATGGGTAACTGTATCCACCAACCAAGGTGAATAGTTTTGTCCACCAATGTTATCCACCAATGTCGGGAGATTTATCGATAAATTCGGGTACTTATATCCACAAGAGTGGATAGTTATATCCATCAAGTTGGATAGTTCCAGCGTAGTAGAATTTTTTACCTCAAGTTCGTGAGGAAGGAGCTATGCTCATGCAACTAAGATGGAACTTCTTAAGTAACAATTCCCACTTCAAGAAATGCATGAATCCCTATTGAGAACCCTAAGAAGGTGGCAGCGACTAAATACTTAATTACTTACTTAGCTGGCCCATCACAGAACATTTGTTCTATAGGCCGAACTAAGAAAAGATCTCCAATTCTCTCTGTTTCGTCATTCACTTTTTGGAATACCGCGCCTTGTCATCTCTTTATCCACTTATTTGCGCCTTCTATTCATTGGCCTGCCAATTCTGCCATGTGGCTCGAATTTATACGCCTTTTTAGCGGGTTCATCATCGCTCATTCTTATTATATGGCCTAGCCAACGCAATCGCTGCATCTCGATACGTTTAACTATATTGATGTCGTTGTATAGCAGATACAGCTCGTGGTTCATACGACGTCGATATTTACCGTCAACGCAGATCGGTCCGTAGATCTTTCGAAGAATTTTTCTCGCTGCACTGCCTTATCTGCTTGCGCAAGTACCTAGGCTTCGGAACCATACATCAGCACGGGTAGTATCAGTGCTTTGTAAAGCGTTATTTTTGTTTGACGAGTTGTGGCTTTGTTTTTGTAGTACTTACTTAAGCCAAAGAAGCATCTGTTGGCCAATACAATTCTTCATTTTATTTCACAACTGATGTCGTTTGTTGTGTTTACGGTGGTGAAGAGGTATACTACCTCAAAATTATAGGAACCAACTTCAACAGTTGGTCCGATCTCAATGGACGCATTGCGCGTCGACACCATCAGCTTGGTCTTCTCGCCGTTTACCGCCAAACCCACTTTAGCAGATTCTCCTTCGACCTTCATAAAGGTATCGGTTACTTCATTTTTTGACCGTTCCATGATGTCTATATCATCAGCATATGCAAGTAACATGTGGCTATTGGTGTAGATTGTGCCACTTCTTTTGACGTTTGCTTCTCGTATAACCTTTTCTAGCAGGATGTTGAAAAGATCACACGAAAGGCTGTCTCCTTGCCTGAAACCTCTTTTGGTACAAAACTCTTCGGAGAGATTCTTTCCTATTTTAACTGAAGATCTTGTGTCAGTTAGAGTCATTTTACAAAGCCGAATGAGCTTTGCGGGGATACCATATTCAGACATTGCTTGGAATACATTTGAACGTAGCGGGCTGTCGAAGGCTCCTTTATAATCGATCTGCATCGCTTGGGTTTTCTCCAGGATTTGCCGCAGGGTTAATATCTGTTCAATGGTGGACTTGCCAGGTCTAAAGCAGAATTTGTATGGTTCAATTATTTCGTTGACCATGGGCTTTAGTCGTTCGCACAATATCCCTGACACTATCTTGTAGGCGATAGGGAGAAGACTTATGCCCCTTATCTCCTTTCTTATGGATGGGACACAGGATGCTCAGGTTCCAATCGTCGGGTACGCGTTCTTCCTGCCAGATAGAGCTAACTAGCTGATGCATACACCTTACCAGCGTTTCGCCTCCGTTTTTAAACAGCTCGTCTGGTAGGCCATCAGCTCCTGCTGCCTTATTATTCTTCAGCCGGTTTATTGCTGTCTTTACCTCATCTTGGCTGGTTGATATACATTCAATACCATCTTCTGGGATTTGACCAGTGGTATCTTCGTCGACTTCGCTACTATTGGATACCAACAGTTTGGAAAAATGTTATTTCCATATCCTGGGCACACTATCTGTATCAGCTACCAGATTACCTTGCTGGTCTCTACAGGAGGATGTGCCAGTTCCAAAGCCATCTGTTTGATGTTTCACTCTTTGGTAGAATTTTCGAACTTCATTCTGGCTCCTGTACATCTCGATTTTTTCACACTCCCGCTTTTCCATCTGTCGCTTTTTCCTGCGGAAAAGACTTTTCTCCTCTCTCCTTTTCTCCCGATATCACTCTCGTGCGCTACGCGTTGCTACTGATTGTAAAGTAGCTCTATATGCCGCGTTTTTCACTTCGGTAGCAGCACGACACTCCTGTTCACACCATGAATTCCTTTGTGGAGGTCTCTGGAATCCAAGTATGGATTTTGCGTCTGTTTGCATGGAGTGGGCAATATTTTGCCATTGTGTTGTTATGTTATCGGGACAAGGAGTGCTCTCATTAAGCAATTGAGCTAGTTGAGTGGAATATGCTGTGGCTATCTGTTGTGTTTGCAGCCTATCGATGTCCAGTTTCCGCGTTGTGTCTGTTTGTGCTTTATTTGCAACGTTTAGACGGGTACGTACCTTTGCTGCAAAGAGGTGGGGGT
Source organism: Musca autumnalis (assembly GCF_047663935.1). Taxonomy (NCBI): domain Eukaryota; kingdom Metazoa; phylum Arthropoda; class Insecta; order Diptera; family Muscidae; genus Musca; species Musca autumnalis. Next base: position 21,940,511 of record NW_027411644.1, on the reverse strand, counting down.
CCGAATCAATGTTTGCGCCTCGGAACGATCGTACATCCAATCTATCACAACATGATCAATTTGAATACTTGTTCTTTGATCTGGAGACAGCCAGGAGCCCTTATGAATATCGAGATGATTAAATCTGGTACTGCTAACTACCATGTTTTTTGCAGCTGCAAAGTATATCAGCCTCATACGATTGTCAGATGTTTCACTGTGGAGACTGAAATTGCCGACTGTTGGGCCAAAGATATTCTCCTTTCCAATTTTGGCATTAAAATCGATTTGAATGATTTTAATGTCATGGGAAGGGCAACGGTCATATGTTTCTTCTAAGCGCTCGTAAAATATATCTTTGGTCTGTTAACCCTCAGTAATGTTGGCGACATTTCCTGAATATTTCAGCCGTGAAAAACTTCTCCACATGTGGTGTCTTAAGACACGCCGTTCGGACTCGACAATAAACAGTAGGTCCCATATCATTGAGCTAAATATGAATCGGGGTGCACTCATTGATATGAGAGAAGTCTCCCTTGTCCCGTATGGAGCATGAGCGCAAATAATGCTGATGTTGAAGGATTTTGGTTTGAATCGAATTGCAGCGAGTCTTTCATTCATTGGGGTGAAGCTGGAGACCAGATGTTTTAACCTCCGACCAACTACAAATCCGCAACCAAACTCATGCTTTATGTCATGACAGCCATAATACAGTGCGTCACCTTTAGGTGTTGTTGTGACATCTTTCCCAGTCCATCGTATTGCCTGTATGGCAGTAATATCGGCCTTGTAATTTTCAAGTACATCTGCCAATGCGTAAACTGCACCTTCTCTATGAAGAGTGCGAACATTCCAGGTGCAGATTCGCAGATCATGGTCCTTAAAACGTTTGCGGGGTCGTCAACTTTTGAGGGATTTGTTTTTCTTTTCTTTCGTTTTTTCATAGTAAGCTGTTTTTTCTAGGGGAGGGTTACTAACCCGGCGCCCAAACCCAAGTTTTTAACTTTCTTATGGGTGATCACGCGGCACATGTTAGCTCACTTCCCCAGGTGACACCACAAGGAGGTCAGTGTCCACTTGAAATGAAAGAGGGACCAAGATAAATCCTTGGCTTTGCCATATTAAAGCCGGTCAGGGCCGTTCCTTGGTATCTTCCATTCCCTACGGCAGCGGCTAAATACAACTTAAAAAAGGCTGAGAAAATGTTGCCGATCCTCAGTCGACCAAAGTTCTTCAACAAGTGCATCTTCTTCTTAACACAAAGGGTGGATAGATTTATTGACAAAGGCGAATATTTATTTATTTAAATAATTTGTTTATTTATTCATTTATGTATTTATTTATTTAGTTGAGGTGAATAGCAGTGAGAACAAGAAATCCGCAGGTTTTCTGGCTGGGGAGGACTATCACAAAGGGTGGACAGATTTATTCACAAAGGCGAATATTTATTTATTTATTAATTTTTTATTTATTTATCTTATTTTATATATACATTTGTTTATTCTTATATTTATTTTATTTATTTATTTAAATGTAATTATATATTTATTTATTCGTTTAATTGTATTTTATGTAATTAATTTTCTGTACACACCTACCTCACTTTTTCGCTCTCATTCTCATCTTTACCATTGTCACCACAAAACACACACACACAAATAAATCGATAAATTATGTGGACACATGCTAAATCTAGCATGAAATGGCATTATTTCCCGTCAATTTATTCAGTGGGTCAGATTAAAAATAACCAAGCAACCAAACAGAAAAAAAAGACCAGCAACCCAAAAAAGAAAGATGAAGGACGAAAATAAAATCTGTCATAGTGGGAATTTATAAAAAAATATTATCGAAAAATGGGAAAGATATGCTACAAAAAAGAGGTGTTAGGCAAAATGAAGAGCCGGATGGATGGCTGGTCAACGATAAATTCGATAATTCAACAAACATTGATGGACAAATACAAAGGCACACACACTCTCTAAAGCACATAGTAAATTCCATTGGCTTAAGTATTTTCGAGGGTTTATTTTGATTTTAATAGAACTCCACAATGTTTGGACATTGAGAAGAAAGTCCTTCTTCACGTTGGTGGTGATGATGAGGGAAAATAAATTGAAAAAATCAATAAAGTTTTGTGGACATTTCTGGGAAGTGCGTAACGAGTGAGTGTGTGTGTGTGTGAGGTTTTTCTAATAAACCAGAAATCCAATTTGTCTTCCTTTGATTGCCAGTTGAAAAAGAGAAAGACGTGTGCCACAAGTCTTTATTGCTTCACTTTGGCGGAAATATTTTCAAAAGTTTACCACAATTATGATGAATTTGTCGTCGTCAATTGCCATGTCACTTTCATACGTTTGCTGTTACATAATATCTTTGATAGATTTTTTAAATTCCTCCCATGTTGTCCAGCAGATGTTTTTCAGCTTCATTGGAAATCCCTTGTTTTTCACCGCCTTTTCTATCAAATTCACTTTCAATTGATGGTGATGACCTATCGAACCAAACATTTTTGTGGCCACTAAATGTGTGGGAAGATGAAAAAATCCGCAGTGGCGATTTAATGAGATTTATTTTGAAGGTTGTTGCGTTTGTGTTTGTGCGACATTGTAAACCTCAAATCGCCCACAAGCAGAGAAAATCTTATTAAATTTCAAAAATGCTATTAGTTGTGGAAGAGTTTGGAGAAATTTATGTTGATAATGATGATGTTGATGGTCAGGGCTCATTTGACGTTGATGTTATACTCGTAAAGGGAAAGAAGAGCTGTAGAAAATTATGAAACTTTTCGAATTTCCATTAAATGTAAAATTACATAAAATATGCATTATTTTTTTTTAATTTAAAATTTTATATTTCGTGTATTAAATTTATTATTTTAAATTTTTATTTTTTTCTTAGTTTTTAATTTTTTTTTCTTAGTTTTTAATTTTATATTTTATATTTTATATTTTATATTTTATATTTTATATTTTATATTTTATATTTTATATTTTATATTTTATATTTTATATTTTATATTTTATATTTTATATTTTATATTTTATATTTTATATTTTATATTTTATATTTTATATTTTATATTTTATATTTTATATTTTATATTTTATATTTTATATTTTATATTTTATATTTTATATTTTATATTTTATATTTTATATTTTATATTTTATATTTTATATTTTATATTTTATATTTTATATTTTATATTTTATATTTTATATTTTATATTTTATATTTTATATTTTATATTTTATATTTTATATTTTATATTTTATATTTTATATTTTATATTTTATATTTTATATTTTATATTTTATATTTTATATTTTATATTTTATATTTTATATTTTATATTTTATATTTTATATTTTATATTTTATATTTTATATTTTATATTTTATATTTTATATTTTATATTTTATATTTTATATTTTATATTTTATATTTTATATTTTATATTTTATATTTTATATTTTATATTTTATATTTTATATTTTATATTTTATATTTTATATTTTATATTTTATATTTTATATTTTATATTTTATATTTTATATTTTATATTTTATATTTTATATTTTATATTTTATATTTTATATTTTATATTTTATATTTTATATTTTATATTTTATATTTTATATTTTATATTTTATATTTTATATTTTATATTTTATATTTTATATTTTATATTTTATATTTTATATTTTATATTTTATATTTTATATTTTATATTTTATATTTTATATTTTATATTTTATATTTTATATTTTATATTTTATATTTTATATTTTATATTTTATATTTTATATTTTATATTTTATATTTTATATTTTATATTTTATATTTTATATTTTATATTTTATATTTTATATTTTATATTTTATATTTTATATTTTATATTTTATATTTTATATTTTATATTTTATATTTTATATTTTATATTTTATATTTTATATTTTATATTTTATATTTTATATTTTATATTTTATATTTTATATTTTATATTTTATATTTTATATTTTATATTTTATATTTTATATTTTATATTTTATATTTTATATTTTATATTTTATATTTTATATTTTATATTTTATATTTTATATTTTATATTTTATATTTTATATTTTATATTTTATATTTTATATTTTATATTTTATATTTTATATTTTATATTTTATATTTTATATTTTATATTTTATATTTTATATTTTATATTTTATATTTTATATTTTATATTTTATATTTTATATTTTATATTTTATATTTTATATTTTATATTTTATATTTTATATTTTATATTTTATATTTTATATTTTATATTTTATATTTTATATTTTATATTTTATATTTTATATTTTATATTTTATATTTTATATTTTATATTTTATATTTTATATTTTATATTTTATATTTTATATTTTATATTTTATATTTTATATTTTATATTTTATATTTTATATTTTATATTTTATATTTTATATTTTATATTTTATATTTTATATTTTATATTTTATATTTTATATTTTATATTTTATATTTTATATTTTATATTTTATATTTTATATTTTATATTTTATATTTTATATTTTATATTTTATATTTTATATTTTATATTTTATATTTTATATTTTATATTTTATATTTTATATTTTATATTTTATATTTTATATTTTATATTTTATATTTTATATTTTATATTTTATATTTTATATTTTATATTTTATATTTTATATTTTATATTTTATATTTTATATTTTATATTTTATATTTTATATTTTATATTTTATATTTTATATTTTATATTTTATATTTTATATTTTATATTTTATATTTTATATTTTATATTTTATATTTTATATTTTATATTTTATATTTTATATTTTATATTTTATATTTTATATTTTATATTTTATATTTTATATTTTATATTTTATATTTTATATTTTATATTTTATATTTTATATTTTATATTTTATATTTTATATTTTATATTTTATATTTTATATTTTATATTTTATATTTTATATTTTATATTTTATATTTTATATTTTATATTTTATATTTTATATTTTATATTTTATATTTTATATTTTATATTTTATATTTTATATTTTATATTTTATATTTTATATTTTATATTTTATATTTTATATTTTATATTTTATATTTTATATTTTATATTTTATATTTTATATTTTATATTTTATATTTTATATTTTATATTTTATATTTTATATTTTATATTTTATATTTTATATTTTATATTTTATATTTTATATTTTATATTTTATATTTTATATTTTATATTTTATATTTTATATTTTATATTTTATATTTTATATTTTATATTTTATATTTTATATTTTATATTTTATATTTTATATTTTATATTTTATATTTTATATTTTATATTTTATATTTTATATTTTATATTTTATATTTTATATTTTATATTTTATATTTTATATTTTATATTTTATATTTTATATTTTATATTTTATATTTTATATTTTATATTTTATATTTTATATTTTATATTTTATATTTTATATTTTATATTTTATATTTTATATTTTATATTTTATATTTTATATTTTATATTTTATATTTTATATTTTATATTTTATATTTTATATTTTATATTTTATATTTTATATTTTATATTTTATATTTTATATTTTATATTTTATATTTTATATTTTATATTTTATATTTTATATTTTATATTTTATATTTTATATTTTATATTTTATATTTTATATTTTATATTTTATATTTTATATTTTATATTTTATATTTTATATTTTATATTTTATATTTTATATTTTATATTTTATATTTTATATTTTATATTTTATATTTTATATTTTATATTTTATATTTTATATTTTATATTTTATATTTTATATTTTATATTTTATATTTTATATTTTATATTTTATATTTTATATTTTATATTTTATATTTTATATTTTATATTTTATATTTTATATTTTATATTTTATATTTTATATTTTATATTTTATATTTTATATTTTATATTTTATATTTTATATTTTATATTTTATATTTTATATTTTATATTTTATATTTTATATTTTATATTTTATATTTTATATTTTATATTTTATATTTTATATTTTATATTTTATATTTTATATTTTATATTTTATATTTTATATTTTATATTTTATATTTTATATTTTATATTTTATATTTTATATTTTATATTTTATATTTTATATTTTATATTTTATATTTTATATTTTATATTTTATATTTTATATTTTATATTTTATATTTTATATTTTATATTTTATATTTTATATTTTATATTTTATATTTTATATTTTATATTTTATATTTTATATTTTATATTTTATATTTTATATTTTATATTTTATATTTTATATTTTATATTTTATATTTTATATTTTATATTTTATATTTTATATTTTATATTTTATATTTTATATTTTATATTTTATATTTTATATTTTATATTTTATATTTTATATTTTATATTTTATATTTTATATTTTATATTTTATATTTTATATTTTATATTTTATATTTTATATTTTATATTTTATATTTTATATTTTATATTTTATATTTTATATTTTATATTTTATATTTTATATTTTATATTTTATATTTTATATTTTATATTTTATATTTTATATTTTATATTTTATATTTTATATTTTATATTTTATATTTTATATTTTATATTTTATATTTTATATTTTATATTTTATATTTTATATTTTATATTTTATATTTTATATTTTATATTTTATATTTTATATTTTATATTTTATATTTTATATTTTATATTTTATATTTTATATTTTATATTTTATATTTTATATTTTATATTTTATATTTTATATTTTATATTTTATATTTTATATTTTATATTTTATATTTTATATTTTATATTTTATATTTTATATTTTATATTTTATATTTTATATTTTATATTTTATATTTTATATTTTATATTTTATATTTTATATTTTATATTTTATATTTTATATTTTATATTTTATATTTTATATTTTATATTTTATATTTTATATTTTATATTTTATATTTTATATTTTATATTTTATATTTTATATTTTATATTTTATATTTTATATTTTATATTTTATATTTTATATTTTATATTTTATATTTTATATTTTATATTTTATATTTTATATTTTATATTTTATATTTTATATTTTATATTTTATATTTTATATTTTATATTTTATATTTTATATTTTATATTTTATATTTTATATTTTATATTTTATATTTTATATTTTATATTTTATATTTTATATTTTATATTTTATATTTTATATTTTATATTTTATATTTTATATTTTATATTTTATATTTTATATTTTATATTTTATATTTTATATTTTATATTTTATATTTTATATTTTATATTTTATATTTTATATTTTATATTTTATATTTTATATTTTATATTTTATATTTTATATTTTATATTTTATATTTTATATTTTATATTTTATATTTTATATTTTATATTTTATATTTTATATTTTATATTTTATATTTTATATTTTATATTTTATATTTTATATTTTATATTTTATATTTTATATTTTATATTTTATATTTTATATTTTATATTTTATATTTTATATTTTATATTTTATATTTTATATTTTATATTTTATATTTTATATTTTATATTTTATATTTTATATTTTATATTTTATATTTTATATTTTATATTTTATATTTTATATTTTATATTTTATATTTTATATTTTATATTTTATATTTTATATTTTATATTTTATATTTTATATTTTATATTTTATATTTTATATTTTATATTTTATATTTTATATTTTATATTTTATATTTTATATTTTATATTTTATATTTTATATTTTATATTTTATATTTTATATTTTATATTTTATATTTTATATTTTATATTTTATATTTTATATTTTATATTTTATATTTTATATTTTATATTTTATATTTTATATTTTATATTTTATATTTTATATTTTATATTTTATATTTTATATTTTATATTTTATATTTTATATTTTATATTTTATATTTTATATTTTATATTTTATATTTTATATTTTATATTTTATATTTTATATTTTATATTTTATATTTTATATTTTATATTTTATATTTTATATTTTATATTTTATATTTTATATTTTATATTTTATATTTTATATTTTATATTTTATATTTTATATTTTATATTTTATATTTTATATTTTATATTTTATATTTTATATTTTATATTTTATATTTTATATTTTATATTTTATATTTTATATTTTATATTTTATATTTTATATTTTATATTTTATATTTTATATTTTATATTTTATATTTTATATTTTATATTTTATATTTTATATTTTATATTTTATATTTTATATTTTATATTTTATATTTTATATTTTATATTTTATATTTTATATTTTATATTTTATATTTTATATTTTATATTTTATATTTTATATTTTATATTTTATATTTTATATTTTATATTTTATATTTTATATTTTATATTTTATATTTTATATTTTATATTTTATATTTTATATTTTATATTTTATATTTTATATTTTATATTTTATATTTTATATTTTATATTTTATATTTTATATTTTATATTTTATATTTTATATTTTATATTTTATAATTTATAATTTATATTTTATACTTTATGTTTTTTTTTATTTTTTATAGTTTAAATTAGTTTTGAGATGCTTCAGGATATGTTCCCACCCTTGTTACAAATTGCTAACCATTTCCCTTTAATTCCTATAAAGGATGTTCCCAACATGTGGAAGGGCTTTCTACTCCTAAAAAGAGGGAAAAACTAATGCATATTTGATGCACACATTTATGTTTTCCTTCAAATGGAAACACAAAAAAGGCGTTACTACAAGACCAATGTCGATGTGAATTTTAACAAGAATGCAAACCACACTGACAAAAAACAAACACATATGGAAAACAAACAGACAGACAGAAAAAACACAATGCAACATAAATGGAATGTGTAAATATATTCCATGTTCGATTTATTACATATTCCAAATGAAAAAAACAAAAAAACATGGAGGGAGTGTGTGGCACACAGTTGTTTGCATTTGTTACAAATTACAGTATGAGTTTGTGGGGCGGAGGTGGGGTGGGAATGTATAACAAATTGCTAAAATTCAATTTAATAGCCAATGACGATGGTATTGGGCCGAAGAATGATCTATTGGTTTATGGTAACTCATGGTGTATACTTAATATTTATTGTTGCACGTTCTTCCTCTACTCATTATGTATACGCCAGCATGTGTTGTCATAGGGAGTGAGTGAGTAGGAGTATCACATTTGTTGGTAATCGATGATATTGCTGCATAAATTTTCAACATTTATGGGCTTTTGATTTACGTGTTGTTGTAGAAAATCATTGCTGTTTAATATGCTTCTAGGAAGCTACATAAACTCTATTTGGAAGTCTGTATTGGAGAAGGCAATTTGCAAAGAATGGTGTCTTCTTCTTTTAATCTATTATCTAAGGAAGAAAAAATAAAACAAAAAAGGCCCAAGAAATATAAATTCGTTTTAATGCTGGAAATTAAGAATACAAATTTATGGATTAGTAATATATTTTAGGAGCCATTCTGCAGGCACCATATGGTGACTAGATTTGATGGGAGAATTTGCATATATTTACTTGTATACGGGGAAGCGATGTTCTTGTTGATGTCAATTATAGTGGATTTTAAAAAATCAGGTTTAAGAGAATTAGCTTTCAATTCTTGTTTGAAATGTTGTACAACATTTTCAAAAGTTGGATTTATTTAACAAAAAAAATCACATACCAAAAATTTTCAAACTAGCATAAAATATTTTCACCATACTATCGATGCAGACGCTATCGTAGTGTATTGACATGATGGCAGCGACCAAGACAGCAATGTTGTGTTGGTGAAAATGGTTTTTGTGGTATGACCACTGAATATAGAGAACATGGACGATCTACAATGAACATTATTGGACTGATTGTCCATGAAAGTTGCGTTGTAAACTTTCTCTGCAAAATGTCACATAGCCACCGAACTGTGTTCATTTTATTTTGGAATAAGAAGAAACATTCGAAACATGGTTTGCTTGAACTCTGTGAAGCTGTGTTGTTGTCTATATGGTAACCAATAAATTTGTGGTATTTTATGGTGATGCATGGCCAAAGACAAATTGTTTGCAATCTTAACCAAATTTGCAACACAAATGTTAACAACAACAACACACTGTCATGTAGGGATAAAAGACGAACACACACACTCAAACAATTTATAGAAACTGTTGTGGTTTTATGTTTTGAGAACTTTTTGTAAAATTTAAGAGTGTCTTGAAGTAATAGCGAGACTCATAGAAGGAATATGATTAATTTACCATAGAGAGTTTTTAAATCGAAGAAATTGTGGAAATTATTTTTGAAATATATTTAGAAGATAGCAAAGAAAAATCCCTCTCATTTCGAAAATTTCATAACAAAATTCACTTAACTTTAACTTTTTCCATTTGATACATGACATTTAGGAAATATATACTTTTGTTATTGTTATACTTATTTTAAATATTAGCAGTATAAGTACACATAAAAAAAAACTTATTTTCCTGATACGTGTCAAGGAGTAATACACAATTACTACTTCTTACAATTGGCTTCCTTTTTTCTTATATTTTTCAACTTTTTCTCATGGGGTCATAACATATGAAGATAATAGTTTGGTTTTCCTTGAAGTTGCCTTTCATGTGTTTCTTAGTGTTTTTGTTGTCGTTAATGATTGTCATTGACCCTTCCTACTCAAATTACTTATTTTGCTAATTGTTTACAAGAGATTATTCACATTAACATGGTGTATGATAATTATCCTTTCTGAAGGATAATCAATCATTAGTAATAAGACAATTATCCAAATGCCATTGATTGATGGAATTGTAACTGTATGCTATTAATGTAAATGTAAATATTAATTACAACAACAATAACATCTACAGCGGGATTTGTTGTGGTTTTCTTCAGTGTGCGATTAAAGTGCTGTATATTTAGAAATTATCTCTGATTGCAAATTAAAAAGGTCTAATTTTTTGTATTGGCTTTTTGAAATATGTCCAAGTTGATAGGAACAAATTTGCCTAAAACATCAGGGTTAAAAAGGAAGAAGCCGGAACGCAATTGTAACCAATTTAAATATCCCCAAGATGGGATATTCGTCTTTAAATTAAAGTACAAAAAATGGAAATTGGGATGGACTATTTCGACATCCGCGTCGCTTGAATACCAACGCCAACCTACTGTGAGCAATTATAAAGGAGAGATTTTTGACTTAAATTATTAGAATTTTTATTGTACCATTGAATAAAAAGCTCACAATTTTCCTACAGAAAAATGTTTGTTACTTCCAGACATAGATCAGTTTCGAATATAAAATATATATGTTCACTCCTTCGGGTACCTCCCACAAATAATTTGGAATAAGTGAAGTTAAAGAGCTCCTGAAAGTTTTTCAGCAAGTTGTCTTTGCGGCTCTCTTTACGACGGTACAATTTTCTTCGGGAGCAACTCTCGCAAGGATTTTCTGTTTGGTTCAATCCTTGCAAATCCCATTACTTCATCCATTCATGTATCAGGTTGGAATATGAACTATATTGGTCCTCCCACATAAAATCTCATTATCTCGGTCGTTTTTAAATCTTTTCCAAAAACTCCTTCTTGCAGGCCCTGTTACGAAGACGTAATTTGTTCGGTGGCAAGCCCATACTTCCTGAGATAATTGCCCAAAAGCTTCAAAAAAGCCTTGCGGCACCGACTCAACTTGGGTAGTACGTAAGATAGGAGGAAAAACCGATTTGGTCCAAATGATGTACTTTGTATTATTTCTTATATCCGAATATGTCCGAATATTGACTACATCGGACCACTCTTTGTAAAGAGTGCAGTTTGAGGACTCATCTGGGATCGTTTTTTTTTTTAATTTTTGGCAACTTGTTGTTTCAGCGGCTTTAATTTCGACGGTACATTTTCTTTCAGGGCAAGTCCATACCTCCTGAGAAATTTTGCCCAAAAACTCAAAAAACCTCTATCGACGTGAGGATTATTGTGTTTGCTCCTTTTCTTTAGTTCCGAAGTCGAGGGAATATCTCTATCGATATATAAAGTTGAGTCACGACTCTTTTTCGATGTTTAACGATTCCGTTATAATCTGTTGCTATCCGCCCTGATGAATTGAAGAGGGGGGATAGTTTGAGCATCACCCCTGTCCCTGTCCTGCTCAAATACAAAAATAGTCCAAGCTCCTTGACGTCCGTATCTACACGATTGATGATAATCCGCCCTGAAGATCGTGTAGATACGGACGACGTGGAGCTTTGACTATTATTTGTATTTGTGCAGGACAGAGACAGGGGTGAGGCTCAAACTATTCTTCCTCTTCCTGTGATAGATTTTGGGACTTAGAGAGTTCCAATAGCCCAAAGTTAGGACCACTATGAGCCCTCCCCCAGGTTCCCTCGACTTTGATATGTTGAAAAGTATCAAATTATGCTGTGAGAACGATTTCTTAGCTGATACTGCACAATTATCGTCTGTCGGATACTAGTGTGAGATCAATGGCCTCCTGCCACCCCAAAAGTGCTCCGAGTGCTTGTTAATGTTGCTAAAATCTACAACTCATTCGCCTTTTTCGATTATTTTTGTTGTACCACTCATGGTGTGTCTCTCGTTAGCATTGCAATTCGTATGGTTGAATGCCTCTCATAGTGCTTCACACCTCGCTTGGGATTTTTTTTTTTTTTTTGAGTGGGGCTTATATGTAGCAAGAGGCTTTCAATTCTCCCGTTCCACTCTCATGACAATGAAGTCCACTGTACGGTGTACGTTGTCCAATACCTTTACTTAATTTTGTAAGGGTAGGGTTCCTTCAAAAGGAAGGATTTTGAGGTTATCTTAAGCGATTACAGAGTGCTTCAATTGAAATTCAGAAGCATCAGGGTTTAGCGGATGGCCCTCCAGCTGCATTTTGTCCAACAGATTTTCGACATTATCGATATCGTCCTCACCGGCTTCCCTTAGGTGCAAAACCAACTTGTTTCCTCTACACCGCCGATGCACCGGCCTCAATTATTTATAGAGTTAAGCTAGTGCTGTTGATGTGGTGGTTTAGTGGCACGAACCACTCGTCCATTGGAACATCTTTGTTCATTGTCGGGATCAGCCTTAGGTCGATGTCGTCCAAGCACCACTCAGCTTAGCTATGCTTTTTTCTGGGAATTTCATTGAGGACTCATCTTAGGAGTTTGTTGTTGTTTATGTATCGTTCAATAAAAGAAAATAGAAAACAAAAAAATAAAAAACAAGGAGAGAGAAAATAAAAAAAATTGAAAGAGGACATTCAAGCTTCAACATTTAGTCCAAGGAAGCGACTGGTTTCGACTGGGTGTGTCCACAAGGAATCAGGTGTAATGTTGGTTGGATTTGCAGGGCATGCGAATAGCTGTCTTGTAATGCGCTGTGTTTGGCCACATTTGAGACAGACATCTGGAATGGCGGATTGTGGAAGAGAGATGTAGCTGTTTAGATACCTGGAGTTATCAGATCAGAGTTGTAATTTGATCTTTACTAATGGATTGGGGGCTTACCACAGAGCACAAGTTGAGTTATTTTGAGTAGAGAACACCTTCTTGGGAACTCCTTGTTTATTTTTCCTTTGAAGGAGATCTGTGTCCCCCAAAATTCCACATAGGATTGTCTACCGGTCATATATTTAGTCAACCGCCTTTTGAGGTTGTCGCGAATTGTGGTCTTCACAACGTTCCTTAGAAGAATGATAAGACTAACTTTTGTGAGTCGGGTTGCTTTTAAGGCCTTCGGTTTTTATTGAGCTTACCTCACCGAATGCCGTGACAGTACTCTTTTCAGCACGGAAGGCGTTATTCATGGTTATGGTATCCCCTCTAAAACCTTAACGACCGGTGACAGAAGTGTTATAGGTCGAAAAGAAGGTCCCAAGTTCGCCGACTTCCCAGGTTCATGGCCGAAACCCGATCTTTAACATGTCTTGGATTCCTTTCAACATATTGACCAGACTAAACCATAGTAGCATCTGTTGGCCAATACAATTCTTCTTCTTATTTCACATCTGATGTTGTTTGTTGTGTTTATGGCGGTGCCGAGGTAGACGAAGTCTTTAACTACCACAAAACTATAGGTACCAACTTCCACAGTTGGTCCGAGCTCTATGGACGCTTTGCACGTCGACACCATCAATTTGGTATTTTCGCCGTTTACCGCCAGACCTCCGACCTTCCTAAAGGTATCAGTTACTTCCTTTACTGATTGTCCTATGATGTCTATGTCATCAGCATAAACAAGTAGCATGTGACTATTGGTGTAGATCGTGTCATTTCTTTTGACATTTGCATCTCGTATTACCTTTTCCAGCAAAATGTTGAATAGGTCACACGAACGGCTGTCTCCTTGTCTGAAACCTCTTTTGGTACTGAACTGTTTGGAGAGGTTCTTTCCAATTTTAACTGAGGACCTAGTGTCAGTTAAAGTCATCTTACAAAGCCGGATGAGCTTTGCGGGGATACCAAATTCAGACATTGCATGGAATAACTTTGATCGGAGGGCACTGTCGAAAGCTGCTTTATAATCGACAAAAAGGTGATATGTGTCGATCTGCATCTCTTGCGACTTCTCAAGGATTTACCGCAGGGTAAATATCTGGTAAATGGTGGACTTGCCAGGTCTAAAGCCACATTGGCATGATCCAATTATTTCGTTGACCATTGGCTTTAGTCGTTCGCACAATATCCCTGACACTATCTTATAGGAAATAGGGAGAAGACTTATGCCCCTATAGTTGACGCATACGGTATTATCTCCTTTCTTGTGGACGGGACAAAGGATGCTCAGGTTCCAATCGTCGGGTACGCGTTCTTCCTGCCAGATGGAGCTAACTAGCTGATGCATATATCTTATCAGCGTGTCGCCTCCGGATTTAAGCAGCTCGGCTAGTAAGCCATTAGCTCCTGCTGCTGTATTATTCTTCAGCCGGTTGATTGCTGTTTTTACCTCGTCTTGGTCGGGCGGTATACATTCTATATCATCTTCTGGGATTGGTTCAGTGGTATCATCGTCTTCGCTACTATTGGATACCAGCAGATTGGAGAAATGTTCCTTCCATATCCTGAGCACGCTATCTGTATCTGTTACCAGATTACCTTGCTGGTCTCCACAGGAGGATGTGCCAGTACCAAAGCCATCTGTTTGATGTTTCACTCTTTCGTAGAATTTTCGAACTTCATTCTGGCTCCTGTACATCTCGATTTTTTCACAATCCCGCTTTTCCATCTGTCGCTTTTTCCTGCGGAAAAGACTTTTCTCATCTCTCCTTTTCTCCCGATATCACTCTCTCGTGCGCTACGCGTTGCTACTGATTGTAAAGTAGCTCTATATGCCGCATTTTTCTCTTCGGTAGCAGCACGACACTCCTGGTCATACCATGAATTCCTTTGTGGAGGTCTCTGGAATACAAGTATGGATTTTGCGGCTGTTTGCATGGAGTTGGCAATATTTTGCCATTGTGTTGTTGTGTTATCGGGACAAGGAGTGCTCGCGTTAAGCAATTGGGCTAGTTGAGTGGAATATGCTGTGGATATCTGTTGTGTTTGCAGCCTATCGATGTCCAGCTTCCTCGTTGTGTCTGCTTGTGCTTTATTTGCAACGTTTACACGGGTACGTACCTTTGCTGCAACAAGGTAGTGGTCCTAATCAATGTTTGCGCCTCGGAACGATCGTACATCCAACACGCTCGATGAATGTCTTCCATCTATCACAACATGATCAATTTGATTACTTGTTCTTTGATCTGAAGACAGCCAGGTGCCCTTATGAATATCGAGATGTTTAAATCTGGTACTGCTAACTACCATGTTTCATGCGGATGCAAAGTCTATCAGCCTCATACCATTGTCAGATTTTTCACTGTGGAGACTGAATTCCCCGACTGTTGGGCCAAAGATATTCTCCTTTCCAATTTTGGCATTAAAATCGCCTTGAATTATTTTAATGTCATGGGCAGTGCAACGGTCTTATGTTTCTTCTAAGCGCTCGTAAAATATATCTTTGGTCTGTTAACCCTCAGTAATGTTGGCGACATTTCCTGAGTATTTCAGCAGTGAAAAACTTCTCCACATGTGGTGTCTTAAGACACGCCGTTCGGACTCGACAATAAACAGTAGGTCCCATATCATTGAGCTAAATATGAATCGGGGTGCACTCATTGATATGAGAGAAGTCTCCCTTGTCCCGTATGGGATGTTGTGGAACAATGTTTTTTTTTCTGTTCGTCCTTGTCGTCGGTGGAGCATGAGCGCAAATAATGCTGATTTTGAAGGATTTTGGTTTGAATCGAATTGCAGCAAGTCTTTCATTCACTGGGGTGAAGCTGGATACCAGATGTTTTAGTCTCCGACTAACTACGAATCCGCAACCAAACTCATGCTTTACGTCATGGCAGCTATAATTCAGTGCGTCACCTTTAGGTGTTGTTGTGACACCTTTCCCAATCCATCGTATTTCCTGTATGGCAGTAATATCGGCCTTGTACTTTTCAAGTACGTCTGCCAATGCGAAGACTGCACTTTCTCTATAAAGAGTGCGAACATTCCAGGTGCAGATTCGCTGATCATGGTCCTTAAAACGTTTGCGGGGTTCGTCAACTTTAGAGGGGTTTGTTTTTCTTTTCTTTCGTTTTTTCCTAGTAGGCTGTTTTTTCTTGGGGAGGGTTACTAACCCGACGCCCAAACCCAAGTTTTTAACGTTCTTATGGGTGAACACGCGGCACATGTTAGCTCACTACCTTTAACGGGTGTTAAAGGCAGTTCCCCAGGTGACACCACGGAGAGGTCAGTGTCCACTTGAGATGAAAGAGGGACCAAGATAAATCCTGGGCTTTGCCATATTAAAGCCGGTCAGGACCGTTCCTTGGTATATTCCATCCCCTACGTCACCCACATTATTCAACCGAAATGCCTATAATATCGTATTGAGTCTTCTTTAGAGACATAAAACATTGCTGCAGAGAATTATTGGTATATGTAGGTCCAAGTTCTGATGTAGCTTCTATAGTTTTCTCCCGATTTTCGATTTTGGTTTAAGTATCTTTATCCCACCGAAATGGTTACAATTTAGAATTGGTTGTGGGTATTACCGCATAGAATGTTCGGTACAGGTTCAAGTTTTTTATTTAGCCTTCATAGAATGGCACCTCCCGATTTTCGGCATTTTAGTCTCCCTTGGACGTATCAAATATTTCGTGAGAGAATTGTCTGTAAAGGCCCACGTTTTGATATAACCCTTCTTCTGTACTCTACTGCTACGTTGATCTTAAAGTCATTCCTTAATTTTACTCAATATGTTTATACCGAAACATTATTATCTCCAACTTATTCTCAATGAATAATTTTATTTTCGCTTGGCAATTGTCGAACACAATCGCAATTGACAGTTTAATATTGTTAATTTATGTTTTTGCTAAAAAAAATCTGACTTTAATTGAAACAAATGACAGGCAAAAAACCTTAATATTTAATAACAATGCCATATTGCCGCGTTTGGCATTGTCGTAACTACACAGGAGGAGGATACAATTTAGCTAAGTGCAACTACTCTGGAAACTTACCCAGAGATTACTTCATTGTATCGTTACTAGAAGTGCACATCCACCTAATGAACAAGTTACCCTTCTCCAACTACGCCATTGATCTCAATAATTTTTCAAATTGCTCTTGCTGAAATTGAATCAATTCTTTGCAATTATTATTATATAGATGTCCATGTGTTGTATCTTCACAGAAATAGATTCATACTTTATTTCTTTTTTTCTTATTTTATTTTTATTTTTTTTTATAAATGTCTATTTGTGTTGTGCTGTCTATATCTGCCATCCATTACTATTTTATTTTGCTATTTCTCCTTAAGAGAGAGCGCTCTTGGTTTCTTTTGCTTTACTTTGTAAATCAATTGATTGAAATTGTTTTGTACACCATTATTTGTTCACTGAGAATTGTAGATTTCTTTTGGCTTTTAAGAATTTTTTCTTTTACGTTTCGTTTTACTTTTCTACGTTAAGCTTGAGTTATTTTGCGCCATTAGGGAAAGAGTAACGACATCGTTGTTCTATCTATGGATAGACAGTGGGTAAGGGAAGGGAAAAACATGGGTTTTTGTTTTCGTAGATTTTGGGAGTCAGTGAAGTCCCCTGATAAACCTCTTGTTGTTGTCAACAGTAAATTAAATTTTCACATGCCCGTAGTTAGAGAAAATGTTTTTTGGCTCACCCATCAATGGTGTTAAGTTTTTGAGAACCAATTCATGAGGGTCAACGATATCAAATCTTATAAAAGATCTTTCATTTCAATAATCTTATTTACTATATTTTTTGTTTTGCCTTATTAAGGCGAAGGTCGTTTTTAGAGTGACATTTTAATTAATTCTCTTTCGAGTTGAGCTATTATGTCCTAAGAGGTACATTGAAAAATGAGGTATCCACCAAAGCCCCAAACATTCAACCATTATGCTACTATTTATTATAATTTTTGTTATTATTATTGATCTTCCAAAATTTTTTCTTTTGACCCACTGTACCTCCGCATTATTACAAAGGAAGAGTACAATTTTTCTTAGCTGTTTCTATGCATTTTTTATTTATTTTATATTTTGTTGCTGTTTTCCTTGATGTTGTTATTGTTGTTACTACATTTGCTGTAAGCAATAAAGTCATAAATAAAATTGCAGCTAAATAATAAATCTTTTGTACTTTGTGTTGCTTGTTGTATTCCCCTAACTCCAATTTGGTATATCGTTGTTCCCCTACTCCTTCCCCTCCCTAACAATTTTCAACAATAATTTCTTTTGGCAATATCTTTTATTTATATTTTCTGTAACATTTTTTCCTCTAACGTTTTTCTTTTCCTTTTTCATATTTTATTGCAGATGGTGAAGTATTACGTGTCCTGGTTAATAGCACTGCTCAAATTAAATGTGATGTTGGCTCAAGTTTACCGGATGATAAAGTACTTTTAGTTGTTTGGTATAAAAACAATTTACCCATTTACAGGTAAATAATATTGAAATGGTTTTCTATATATTTTTTCGTTGGATTAAATTTAGAGGATTTAATGGGAAAACGGGCTTTATTTTTAATTTTTTTTTAATATTTAAGATTCCGATTTTTTTTTTCTATATTCCTGGGTCCAATTTTTTAGGAGTAACTTGAAAAATAAAAAAACAAATATTTAAATGTAATGAATGTCTCTTTTCAATATTAATTGAATTTGTTTCCCATTTTCTTCCAGTTATGATACCCGAGGAGCACATGCGGGGACACCCTCGCATTGGCGAGACGAAGAGGTGTTGGAAAGTCGTGCAGTATTTCATACACATCGTGAACCTGCTGAACTGGCACTGAGTCCTGTCAAGGTAAGTTTGAATATAACAGAAATATAAACTTCAAACTTTTTTCTATTAAATAATTAAATCGTATAACAAAACTTTGTAATTTTCCCTTTCTATTTCACTTTACTCTTTGTCACTCTCCGTCTTTCTAACTTTCAAATTACAACGGAAATGCATTACTATTGCTGGCAAATTTTTCTAATTGTTTAGGAAAAAGATGCTGGCAATTTTCGGTGTAGAGTGGATTTTAAACTTTCTCAAACACGGAACAGCAATGTCAACTTGGAGGTTGTTGGTAAGTAGATATTTTTTTCAAAAAGTTGTGGTTAACAAACTGGGAAAGGTAGCTGATTAGTAGAAGGAAATAAAATTGAATTTTGCTGTTCGATTTGTTCTTTTGTTTACTGAGCTGTCAAAGTTATTGCTAATTTTTAACATTTGTTTTTAGTGTTATATCCGATTATTTTCTTTTTAGATAGCAACAATATTGTTATCCACAAACACTCAAAAAAAGAATAGAAAATTTGATTTGGAAGTTTTGACAGGGTTGCTGCTCTTTATGACCATATGCAATTTATGACCAATTTCTTTACAATGATTTGAAAAATCGAAGGCAGCAATAACAATTCTCATTATTTATTTTATTTTATTTTATTTTATTTTATTTATTTTATTTTATTTTATTTTATTTTATTTTATTTTATTTTATTTTATGTTATTTTATTTTATTTTATTTTATCTTATTTTATTTTATTTTATTTTATTTTATTTTATTTTATTTTATTTTATTTTATTTTATTTTATTTTATTTTATTTTATTTTATTTTTATTGAAACTATTTAGGTTTTGCTGTGTCTGTGGATGGCGATGTTCTCTATGTTCTAGAGAGTGAAAGGCAGGTCTTTACTGTTCGGCATCTTTATTGAGAGTGATCTTATTCTACTTAAATGCTACACACGAAACCTTATTTCTACACATAGAACTATTTACAATGTGTGTGCATGATCCTAATTACATTTCAATTACCTACCATGTATGTATGTGTGTTGCCATAATGTAACACATACATTTGGTACTTCCAACACTCCTCCTCAACACACATACATACGAATCTACACAAGATTTTAGCCGAATAATTCTTTATTTCCTAACTTACATACTACTCTTGTAAACACATTACAAATACACATCATATACAGTTTTATCTTAATGTAAGTATAAAGAATTCTAATCATTAATCATCAGGCTCCTCCTGAATGGTGTCTCCCATTGACGTACAATGGCACTCTTCTTCGAAACACATTCGAGATTTTCTATTGCTTGCGGTCTGGTTGTTGTCGTGGAATCTCTCCATTCGTACAACTGTTAGGTTATTGCTATCTCATTCTTTTACTCCGTTTGCCTGCCAGAAACACACTCGATGGCATGAACAGATGTTTCACCCTTTTCGCCGTCAGCTTGATTATTTAGGATCGTCGCTTCTCTCGCGTCAATCTTTACGACGTCCTCCTCTGCTACTTTACCAACCGCAATAGACGTTGCAGATTTTGGGAAAACACATCATTAGGCTCGATGTCTCTGTTGTTAATTACCACTTTCCCTTTTGTTCTGCGCTCGGTCGTCATCATATGTCGTAAACTCATTACGATCGCTGTCTAGACACCACATGTTTTTTTTTCATTAACAGTTTTATTGTTCATCGTTGCCAAAACCGTGTACGCATTCACTGTGGGGTTTTCCTTACCCTTTCTCTTTACCTGAGAACTCGGACATTGTGCTGCATTGTTTTTCTGCGTACTCGATGAACTTCTCCTTTGACTCTCTCTCCTTGTTGTTGCTTCAATTTGCGTGGATATTGCTGCCTTTCCTCGATGCCTGCTCGTTTACAACGGACGTAAACACACACAGATGTACTCTTCGATGACCAACATCATTTTTCATCACCAATACCTGGTTGGATAGGGATACCTGACACACTGGTTCCTTTGGTCGATGAATTTCTTCCAGAGTACTCCACGCTTCTT